>NW_028135170.1:0-134000 GCF_964662115.1 Mustela nivalis
AGTGCCCTTGGCCAGAAGCCCAAGTCGAGCTTGTGTTCTCAGACTTCTGTCCTCACACTCCTGGCCCAGAAGCCCTCAAGTTTGGCAATTCCGGACCCACAATGCAGCACTCTGCCTGCTCTCTAGAAAAAATATCTTCCCTAATGAGCTGCCTGGACACCCCAAATGAGGATAAACCTACAAGGCACTCGAATGTACCCAAATTATATAGTCTAACCTGGGCACTAATTCACTGTCTGACACAACCTGAGCCAGAACCTCCTGACCAACACCCAGGCAGCTGACCACACAGTGAGCCTATCAGACCCGCCATGGCCTTAGGTGGTCATCTCTTCCCAACAGCGGTTTTTCGGGCTTCAGAACCTAGGCCTTATCTCCAACCACGGCCCATGGTTGAAAATGATGCAGAAATCAGAACACCCTTTCCATGGTTAGAGACCTTGTGATTGGCAAGTTGTCCAAAGTCCAGTGTAGTTGAAACCAGTGTGGCCCATGAGGCCCCGCCCATGCTCGCAAAACCACATTGGTCACAAACACACATTGTGACCCTCACCTGAGCCCAGTCCTCAAGTACGGCCTCTCAGTGGCTGGATGAAGAGACAGCATATTGGGCGTGCCATGCCCCTAGGCCCCAATTTTTAAACATATTTTGGGTTGTCCCTTCACTCTTCCCCAGCGCTCTGTTTTGGAATTCCTCTTATGTTCGGACACCTGAGGTAATAAACCTGAAAGGAGACCTCCCATTCCACAGATTGACGAAAAACAATTGGGACTGGGCCAAATCCACAGAGAGGAAGATTCGTCCATGGGCCATGAGGCCTCCCCAAATTCCACGGCCATCATTGATACAAAATCCAAAGACAAAAGCCTGAGCAAGTACCTCAGACTCGCTCTTTCTTCATATCCTGAAGAGTTCTTCTCATGGTTTGTAGATTACGCCTGCCATACCTACGTCCACAAACCTAAGCTAAGTTTCTGTTTTCAATCTTCTGTCCTCAAAGTCCTGGGCCACACACCCTCGAGGCTGGGGCGCCAGGAGCCACACATTAGTACTGGGCCTACCCAATCCATGGGAATTCTGCCCATTCCATTGTCCCAAATCGTACAAATTAGGAGAACCCTCCAAAGTCCCCGAGGCCCTCCCAAGAGTGTATGTCTCCGGGGACAAACAGGCCGGTCTGACACCAGGTGATCATCTACCTCCACTCATTCCATAGATGGAGAACCCCAGAGAAGAAGATTGAACCAGACAGGACCCTAGGCCATAATCGGGTCCATTGCTTTGGTTTACAGGCATGTGTCCTCAAAAGCCTGGATACCAATACCAGCATAAGGGGTTTCCTGAGGCACCCATCAGAAAAAATCTCGTCTCCACAAGGAAACTTTTGCATGGGAGCTATGTCAAAAGCTTAGGAGAATACTTCAGGGTCCCGGTGCCACCGCCCTAATCCAAGGCCCTCATGGACACAACACACATTAGGCCCCATCCTCAGGAAAATCCATTTCAACTCAGCCACCTCAGTTGCTCCCACAGAGCCACCGATCTCAACGCTATTGTTGCTAGGAGACAATTGTAATGCGAGGCGGGCTTCCCTGGCATCCATCCTCCAACGGTGCTCTGGAGTCATTCCATATGGGATGTCCTGGAGCTGCCCAACAGGTCTCAATTGTCCCACAGAAGGAATCCTTGAACAGGGCATCCATAAACTCCCAACGTGGGAAAACCTCCATGGCCTTGAGTTTCCTCTCCGTTCATGAAGGGGCAGGCATGCACAGAAACTCCAACCTGAGCCAACGTCTGATCCTCGCCTTGGCTTCAGATGCTTGAGATATTGGATCCGATCTGCAGGGGGTACATGCCGTGCCCTCGGCCTGAAGCCCAAGTCTAGCTTGTGTTCTCAGACTTCTGTCCTCACACTCCTGGCCCAGAAGCTCTCAAGTTTGGCAATTCCGGACCCACAATGCAGCACTCTGCCTGCCCTCTAGAAAAAACATCTTGCCTAATGAGCTGCCCAGGAACCTAAAAGGGGGATAAACCTACATGGCACTCGACTGTACCCAAATTATATAGTCTAACCTGGTCACTAATGCACTGTCTGACACACCCTGAGCTAGAACCTCCTGACCAATACCCAGGCAGATGAATGCACACTGAGCGTATGAGACCCACCATGGCCTTAGGTCGTCATCTCTTCCCAACTGCGATTTTTCAGGCTTCAGAACCTAGACCTTATCTCCAACCACTGCCCAGGGTTGAAAATGATGCAGAAATCAGAAAACCTTCCCCATGGCAAGAGACCTTGTGATTGGCATGTTGTCCAAATCCAGTGTAGTTGAAACCAGTGTGGCCCATAAGGCCCCGCCCATGCTCGCAGGCCATATTGGTCACAAACTCTCATTGTGACCCTCAGCATGAGCCCAGTCCTCAAGTCAGGCCTCTCAGTGGCTGGATGAAGAGACAGCATATTGGGCCTGCCATGCCCCTAATCCCCAATTTTTAACCATAGTTTGGGTTGTCCCTTCACTCTTTCCCAAGGCTCTGCTTTGGAATTCCTCTTTTGTTCGGACACCTGAGTTAATAAACAGGAAAGGAGACCTCCCATCCCACAGATTGAAGAAAAACAATTGGGACCGGGCCAAATCCACAGAGAGGAAGATTCGTCCATGGCCCATGAGGCCTCCCCACATTCCACGTCCATCGTTGATATAAAATGCAGAGGCAAAACCTGATCAAGTGCCTCAGACTCGCTCTTTCTTCATATCCTGAAGAGTTCTTCTCATGGTTTGTAGATTGGGCCTGCATACCTACGTCCCCAAACCTGAGCTGAGTTTGTGTTTTTAGAATACTGTCCTCAAAGTCCTTTGCCACACACCCTCCAGGCTGGGTCCCCTGGAGCCACCCACTAGGACTGTGCCTACTCAATCCATGGGAATTCTTCCCATCCATTGTCCAAAATCGTAAAAATTAGGAGAACTCTCCAAAGTCCCCGAGGCCATCCCAATAGTGTAGGTTTCCGGGGATAAACAAGGGCGGTCTGACACCAGGTGAGCATCTACCTCCACTCATACCATACATGGATGTCCCCAGAGAAGAAGATTGAACCAGACAGTACGCTAGGCCATAATCAGATCTATTGCTTTGGTTTACAGGCATGTCTCCTCAAAAGCCTGGATTCCAATACAAGCATAAATGGTTTGCTAAGGCACCCATCAGAACAAATCTCGTCTCCACAAGGAAACTTGTGCATGGGATCTATGTCAAAAGCTTAGGAGAATACTACAGGGTCCCGGTGCCACCGCCCCATTCCAAGGCCCTCATGGACACAAACACACATTAGGCCCCATTCTCAGGAAAGTCTATTTCAACTAAGCCACCCAGGTTGCTCCCGCAGAGTCATCCGATCTCAAATGTATTGTTGCTAGGAGACAATTGGAATGCTAGGCGGGCTTCCCTGGCATCCATCTTCCAATGGTGCTCTGGAGGTAATCCATATGGGATGTCCTGGAGCTGCCCAACATGTCTCAATTGTCCCCAGAAGGAATCCTTGAAGGGGGCATCCCATAACTCCCAACATGGGAAAAACTCCATGGCCTTGAGATTCCGCTCCGTTCATGAAGGGGCAGTCATGCACAGAAACTCCAACCTGAGCCAACGTCTGATCCTCGCCGTGACTTCAGATGTATGAGATATTGGTTCAGATCTGCAGGGGGTACCTGTCGCGCCCTCGGCCTGATGTCCAAGTCAACTTGTGTTCTCAAACTTTTGTCCTCACACTCCTGGCCGAGAAGACCGCAAGTTTGGCAATTCCGGACCCACAATGCAGCACTCTGCCTGCACTCTAGAAAAAATATCTTGCCTAATGAGCTGCCCAGGCACCTCAAATGTGGATAAACCTACACGGCACTCGACTGTACCCAAATTATATAGTCTAACCTGAGCTCTAATGCACTCTCTGACACAACCTGAGCCTGAACCTCCAGATCAACATCCAGGCAGCTGACCACACACTGAGCACATCAGAGCCGCCATGGCCTTAGGTCATCATCTCTACCCAACTGCGGTTTTCAGGCTTCAGAACCTAGTCCTTATCTCCAATCATTGCCCAGGGTTGAAAATGATGCAGAAATCACACCTTCCCCATGGAAAGAGACCTTGTGATTGGCATGTTGTCCAAAGTCCCGTGTAGTTGAAATTAGTGTGGCCCATGAGGCCCCGCCCATGCTCGCGGGCCACATTGGTCACAAACACACATTGTGACCCTCAGCCTGAGCCGAGTCCTCAAGTAAGGCCTCTCAGTGGCTGGATAAAGAGACAGCATATTGGGCGTGCCATGCCCTTAGGCCCCAATATTTAACCATAGTTTGGGTTGTCCCTTCACTCTTCCCCAGGTCTCTGCTTTGGAATTCCTCTTTTGTTCGGACACTTGAGGTAATAAACCTGAAAGGAGACCTCCCATCCCACAGATTGACGAAAAACAATTGGGACCGGGCTAAAACCACAGAGAGGAAGATTCGTCCATGGCCCATGAGCCTCCCCACATTCCACGACCATCGTTGATACAAAATACAGATACAAAAGCCTGAGCAAGTGCCTCAGACTCGCTCTTTCTTCATATCCTGAAGAGTTCTTCTCATGGTTTGTAGATTGGGCCTGCCATTCCTACGTCCCCAAACCTAAGCTGAGTTTGTGTTTTCAGACTTCTGTCCTCAAAGTCCTGGGCCAAACACCCTCCAGGCTGGGGCCCCTGGAGCCACACATTAGGACTGTGCCTACCCAATCTATGGGAATTCTGCCCATTCCATTATCCAAAATCGTACAATTAGGAGAACTCTCCAAAGTCCCAGGGGCCATCCCAATAGTGTAGGACTCCGGGGACAAACAAGGGTGGTCTGACAACAGGTGAGCATCTACCTCCACTCATTCCATAGATGGATATCCCCAGAGAAGAAGATTGAACCAGACAGGACCGTAGGCCATAATTGGATCCATTGCTTTGGTTACAGGCATGTCTCCTCAAAAGCCTGGTATCCAATACGAGCATAAGGGGTTTCCGGAGGCACCCATCAAAACAAATCTAGTCTCCACAAGGAAACTTCTGCATGGGAACTATGTCAAAAGCTTAGGAGAATATTTAGGGTCCCGGTGCCACCGCCCCATTCCAAGGCCCTAATGGACACAAACACACATTAGGCCCCATCCTCAGGAAAGTCCATTTCAACTCAGCCACCCTGGTTGCTCCCGCAGAGCCATCCGATTTCAACTGTCTTGTTGCTAGGAGACAATTGGAATGCGAGGCTGGCTTCCCTGGCATCCATCCTCCAACTGTGCTCTGCAGTCATTCCATATGGGATGTCCTGGAGCTGCCCAACAGTTCTCAATTGTCCCGCAGAAGGAATCCTTGAAGGGGGCATCCCACAACTCCCAACGTGGGAAAACCTCCAGGCCCTTGAGATTCCGCTCCGTTCATGAAGGATAGTTATGCACAGAAACTCCAACCTGAGCCAACGTCTGATACTCGCCGTGATTTCAGATGCTTGAGATATTGGTTCAGATCTGCAGGGGGTACCTGCAGTGCCCTCGGCCAGAAGCCCAAGTCGAGCTTGTGTTCTCAGACTTCTGTCCTCACACTCCTGGCCCAGAAGCCCTCCAGTTTGGCAATTCCGGACCCACAATGCAGCACTCTGCCTGCCCTCTAGAAAAAATATCTTCCCTAATGAGCTGCCTGGACACCTCAAATGAGGATAAACCTACAAGGCACTCGAATGTACCCAAAACATATAGTCTAACCTGGGCACTAATTCACTGTCTGACACAACCTGAGCCAGAACCTCCTGACCAACACCCAGGCAGCTGACCACACAGTGAGCCTATCAGACCCGCCATGGCCTTAGGTGGTCATCTCTTCCCAACAGCGGTTTTTCGGGCTTCAGAACCTAGGCCTTATCTCCAACCACGGCCCATGGTTGAAAATGATGCAGAAATCAGAACACCCTTCCCATGGTTAGAGACCTTGTGATTGGCAAGTTGTCCAAAGTCCAGTGTAGTTGAAACCAGTGTGGCCCATGAGGCCCCGCCCATGCTCGCAAAACCACATTGGTCACAAACACACATTGTGACCCTCAGCCTGAGCCCAGTCCTCAAGTACGGCCTCTCAGTGGCTGGATGAAGGGACAGCATATTGGGCGTGCCATGCCCCTAGTCCCCAATTTTTAACCATAGTTTGGGTTGTCCCTTCACTCGTCCCCAGCGCTCTGTTTTGGAATTCCTCTTATGTTCGGACACCTGAGGTAATAAACCTGAAAGGAGACCTCCCATTCCACAGATTGACGAAAAACAATTGGGACTGGGCCAAATCCACAGAGAGGAAGATTCGTCCATGGGCCATGAGGACTCCCCAAATTCCACGGCCATCATTGATACAAAATCCAAAGACAAAAGCCTGAGCAAGTACCTCAGACTCGCTCTTTCTTCATATCCTGAAGAGTTCTTCTCATGGTTTGTAGATTACGCCTGCCATACCTTCGTCCCCAAACCTAAGCTGAGTTTCTGTTTTCAATCTTCTGTCCTCAAAGTCCTGGGCCACACACCCTCGAGGCTGGGGCGCCAGGAGCCACACATTAGTACTGTGCCTACCCAATCCATGGGAATTCTGCCCATTCCATTGTCCCAAATCGTACAAATTAGGAGAACCCTCCAAAGTCCCCGAGGCCCTCCCAAGAGTGTATGTCTCCGGGGACAAACAGGCCGGTCTGACACCAGGTGATCATCTACCTCCACTCATTCCATAGATGGAGAACCCCAGAGAAGAAGATTGAACCAGACAGGACCCTAGGCCATAATCGGGTCCATTGCTTTGGTTTACAGGCATGTGTCCTCAAAAGCCTGGATTCCAATACCAGCATAAGGGGATTCCTGAGGCACCCATCAGAAAAAATCTCGTCTCCACAAGGAAACTTTTGCATGGGAGCTATGTCAAAAGCTTAGGAGAATACTTCAGGGTCCCGGTGCCACCGCCCTAATCCAAGGCCCTCATGAACACAACACACATTAGGCCCCATCCTCAGGAAAATCCATTTCAACTCAGCCACCTCGGTTGCTCCCACAGAGCCACCGATCTCAACGATATTGTTGCTAGGAGACAATTGTAATGCGAGGCGGGCTTCCCTGGCATCCATCCTCCAACGGTGCTCTGGAGTCATTCCATATGGGATGTCCTGGAGCTGCCCAACAGGTCTCAATTGTCCCACAGAAGGAATCCTTGAAGAGGGCATCCATAAACTCCCAACGTGGGAAAACCTCCATGGCCTTGAGATTCCTCTCCGTTCATGAAGGGGCAGGCATGCACAGAAACTCCAACCTGAGCCAACGTCTGATCCTCGCCTTGGCTTCAGATGCTTGAGATATTGGATCCGATCTGCAGGGGGTACATGCCGTGCCCTCGGCCTGAAGCCCAAGTCTAGCTTGTGTTCTCAGACTTCTGTCCTCACACTCCTGGCCCAGAAGCTCTCAAGTTTGGCAATTCCGGACCCACAATGCAGCACTCTGCCTGCCCTCTAGAAAAAACATCTTGCCTAATGAGCTGCCCAGGAACCTAAAAGGGGGATAAACCTACACGGCACTCGACTGTACCCAAATTATATAGTCTAACCTGGTCACTAATGCACTGTCTGACACACCCTGAGCTAGAACCTCCTGACCAAAACCCAGGCAGATGAATGCACACTGAGCGTATGAGACCCACCATGGCCTTAGGTCGTCATCTCTTCCCAACTGCGATTTTTCAGGCTTCAGAACCTAGACCTTATCTCCAACCACTGCCCAGGGTTGAAAATGATGCAGAAATCAGAACACCTTCCCCATGGCAAGAGACCTTGTGATTGGCATGTTGTCCAAATCCAGTGTAGTTGAAACCAGTGTGGCCCATAAGGCCCCGCCCATGCTCGCAGGCCATATTGGTCACAAACTCACATTGTGACCCTCAGCATGAGCCCAGTCCTCAAGTCAGGCCTCTCAGTGGCTGGATGAAGAGACAGCATATTGGGCCTGCCATGCCCCTAGTCCACAATTTTTAACCATAATTTGGGTTGTCCCTTCACTCTTTCCCAAGGCTCTGCTTTGGAATTCCTCTTTTGTTCGGACACCTGAGTTAATAAACAGGAAAGGAGACCTCCCATCCCACAGATTGACGAAAAACAATTGGGACCGGGCCAAATCCACAGAGAGGAAGATTCGTCCATGGCCCATGAGGCCTCCCCACATTCCACGGCCATCGTTGATATAAAATGCAGAGGCAAAACCTGAGCAAGCGCCTCAGACTCGCTCTTTCTTCATATCCTGAAGAGTTCTTCTCATGGTTTGTAGATTGGGCCTGCATACCTACGTCCCCAAACCTGAGCTGAGTTTGTGTTTTTAGAATACTGTCCTCAAAGTCCTTTGCCACACACCTTCCAGGATGGGTCCCCTGGAGCCACCCATTAGGACTGTGCCTACTCAATCCATGGGAATTCTTCCCATCCATTTTCCAAAATCGTACAAATTAGGAGAACTCTCCAAAGTCCCCGAGGCCATCCCAATAGTGTAGGTTTCCGGGGACAAACAAGGGCGGTCTGACACCAGGTGATCATCTACCTCCACTCATACCATACATGGATGTCCCCAGAGAAGAAGATTGAACCAGAGAGTACGCTAGGCCATAATCAGATCCATTGCTTTGGTTTACAGGCATGTCTCCTCAAAGCCTGGATTCCAATACAAGCATAAGTGGTTTGCTGAGGCACCCATCAGAACAAATCTCGTCTCCACAAGGAAACTTGTGCATGGGATCTATGTCAAAAGCTTAGGAGAATACTACAGGGTCCCGGTGCCACCGCCCCATTCCAAGGCCCTCATGGACACAAACACACATTAGGCCCCATTCTCAGGAAAGTCTATTTCAACTAAGCCACCCAGGTTGCTCCCGCAGAGTCATCCGATCTCAAATGTATTGTTGCTAGGAGACAATTGGAATGCGAGGCGGGCTTCCCTGGCATCCATCTTCCAACGGTGCTCTGGAGTTAATCCAAATGGGATGTCCTGGAGCTGCCCAACATGTCTCAATTGTCCCCAGAAGGAATCCTTGAAGGGGGCATCCCATAACTCCCAACATGGGAAAAACTCCATGGCCTTGAGATTCCGCTCCGTTCATGAAGGGGCAGTCATGCACAGAAACTCCAACCTGAGCCAACGTCTGATCCTCGCCGTGACTTCAGATGTATGAGATATTGGTTCAGATCTGCAGGGGGTACCTGCCGCGCCCTCGGCCTGATGTCCAAGTCAACTTGTGTTCTCAAACTTTTGTCCTCACACTCCTGGCCGAGAAGACCGCAAGTTTGGCAATTCCGGACCCACAATGCAGCACTCTGCCTGCACTCTAGAAAAAATATCTTGCCTAATGAGCTGCCCAGGCACCTCAAATGTGGATAAACCTACACGGCACTCGACTGTACCCAAATTATATAGTCTAACCTGAGCTCTAATGCACTCTCTGACACAACCTGAGCCTGAACCTCCAGATCAACATCCAGGCAGCTGACCACACACTGAGCACATCAGAGCCGCCATGGCCTTAGGTCATCATCTCTACCCAACTGCGGTTTTCAGGCTTCAGAACCTAGTCCTTATCTCCAATCACTGCCCAGGGTTGAAAATGATGCAGAAATCACACCTTTCCCATGGAAAGAGACCTTGTGATTGGCATGTTGTCCAAAGTCCCGTGTAGTTGAAATTAGTGTGGCCCATGAGGCCCCGCCCATGCTCGCGGGCCACATTGGTCACAAACACACATTGTGACCCTTAGCCTGAGCCGAGTCCTCAAGTAAGGCCTCTCAGTGGCGGAGGAAGAGACAGCTTATTGGGCGTGCCATGCCCCTAGGCCCCAATTTTTAACCATAGTTTGGGTTGTCCCTTCACTATTCCCCAGGTCTCTGCTTTGGAATTCCTCTTTTGTTCGGACACTTGAGGTAATAAACCTGAAAGGAGACCTCCCATCCCACAGATTGACGAAAAACAATTGGGACCGGGCCAAAACCACAGAGAGGAAGATTCGTCCATGGCCCATGAGGCCTCCCCACATTCCACGGCCATCGTTGATACAAAATACAGATACAAAAGCCTGAGCAAGTGCCTCAGACTCGCTCTTTCTTCATATCCTGAAGAGTTCTTCTCATGGTTTGTAGGTTGGGCCTGCCATTCCTACGTCCCCAAACCTAAGCTGAGTTTGTGTTTTCAGACTTCTGTCCTCAAAGTCCTGGGCCAAACACCCTCCATGCTGGGGCCCCTGGAGCCACACATTAGGACTGTGACTACCAAATACATGGGAATTCTGCCTACTCCATTTTCCAAATTCGTAGAAATTAGGAGAACTCTCCAAAGTCCCCGAGGCCATCCCAATAGTGTAGGTCTCCGGGGACAAACAAGTGCGGTCTGACACCAGGTGAGCATCTACCACCACTCATTCCATAGATGGATATCCCCTGAGAAGAAGATTGAACCAGACAGGACCCTAGGCCATAATCGCATCCATTGCTTTGGTTTACAGGCATGTCTCCTCAAAGCCTGGATTCCAACCCAGCATAGGGGGTTTACTGAGGCACCCATCGGAACAAATCCCGTCTCCACAAGGAAACCTGTGCTTGGGAGCTATGTAAAAGCTTAGGAGAATACTTCAGGGTCCCGAATCAACCGCCCCATTCCAAGGCCATCATGGACACAAACACACATTAGGCCCCATCCTCAGGAAAGTCCATTTCAACTCAGCCACCCCGGTTGCTCCCACATAGCCATCCGATCTCAACTGTCTTGTTGCTAGGAGACAATTGGAATGCAAGGCGGCTTCCCTGGCATCCATCCTCCAAGGGTGCTCTGGAGTCATTCCATATGGGATGTCCTGGACCTGCCCAACAGGTGTCAATTGTCCAGCAGAAGGAATCCTTGAAGGGGGCATCCCACAACTCCCAACGTGGGAAAACCTTCATAGACTTGAGATTTTGCTCCGTTCAAGAAGGGGCAATCCTGCACACAAACTCCAACCTGAGCCAACGTCTAATCCTCGCCGTGACTTCAGATGCATGAGATATTGGTTCAGATCTGCAAGGGGTACCTGCCGTGCCCTCGGCCCGAAGCCCAAGTCTAGCTTGTGTTCTCAGATTCTGTCCTGACCCTCCTGGCCCAGAAGCCCTCAAGTTTGGCAATTCCGGACCCACAATACAGTACTCTTCCTGCCCTCTAGAAAAAATATCTTGCCTAATGAGCTGCCCAGGCACATCAGTGAGGATAATCATACACGGCACTCGACTGTACCCAAATTATATAGTTTAACCTGAGCTCTAATGCACTCTCTGACACAAACTGAGCCCAAACCTCCTGACCAACACCCAGCCAGCTGACCGCACTGTGAGCACATCAGACCCGCCATGGCCTAGGTCATCATCTCATCCCAATTGCGGTTTTCAGGCTTCAGAACTAGACCTTATCTCGAAACACTGCCCAGGGTTGAAAATGTTGCAGAAATCAGAACTCCTTCCCCATGGCAAGAGACCTTGTGATTGGCATGTTGTCCAAAGTTCAGTGTAGTTGAAACCAGTGTGGCCCATGAGGCCCCGCCCATGCTCACAGGCCAAATTGGTCACAAACACACATTGTGGCCCTCAGCCTGAGCCGAGTCCTCAAGTAAGGCCTCTCAGTGTCTGGATGAAGAGAAAGCAATTGGGCCTGACATGCCCCTAGGCTCCAATTTTTAACCATAGTTTGGGTTGTCCCTTCACTCTTCCCCAGGGCTCTGCTTTGGAATTCTTCTTTGTTTGGGACACGTGAGATAACAAACCCGAAAGGAGACATCCATCCCACAGATTGACAGAAAACAAATGGGACCTGGCCAAATCCACAGAGAGGAAGATTCATCCATGGCGCATGAGGCCTCCACACATACCACGGCATTCGTTGAATCAAAATCCAGAGACAAAAGCCTGAGCAAGGGCCTCAGACTCTATCTTTCTTCATTTCTTGAAGAGTTCTTCTCATGGTTTGTAGATTGGGCCTGCCATACCTACGTCCCCATGCTTAAGCTGAGTTTGTGTTTTCAGACTTCTGTCCTCAAAGTCATGAGCCACACCCCTACAGGCTGGGGCCCCTGGAGCCACAAATAGGACTGTGCCTACCCAATCCATGAGAATTCTGCCCATTCCATTTTCCAAAATCGTACAAATTAGGAGAAACCTCCAAATTCCGAGGCCATCTCAATTGTGTAGGTCTCCGGGGAAAAACAAGGGCGGTGTGATACCAGCTGAGCACCTACCTCCACTCATACCATAGATTGATATACCCAGAGAAGAAGATTGAACCAGACAGTACGCTAGGCCATAATCGGATCCATTGCTTTGGTTTACAGGCATGTCTCCTCAAAATCCTGGATTCCAATACAAGCATAAGTGGTTTGCTGAGGCACCCATCAGAACAAATCTCGTCTCCACAACGAAACTTGTGCATGGGATCTATGTCAAAAGCTTAGGAGAATACTTCAGGGTCCCGGTGCCACCGCCCCATTCCAACACCCTCATGGACACAAACACACATTAGGCCCCATTCTCAGGAAAGTCTATTTCAACTAAGCCACCCCGGTTGCTCCCGCAGAGTCATCCGATCTCAACTGTATTGTTGCTAGGAGACAATTGGAATGCGAGGCTGGCTTCCCTGGCATCCATCTTCCAACGGTGCTCTGGAGTTAATCCATATGGGATGTCCTGGAGCTGCCCAGCATGTCTCAATTGTCCCCCAAAAGGAATCCTTGAAGGGGGCATCCCACAACTCCCAACATGGGAAAACCTCCATGGCCTTGAGATTCCGCTCCGTTAAAAAGGGGCAGTCATGCACAGAAACTCCAACCTGAGCCAACGTCTGATCCTCGCCGTGACTTCAGATGTATGAGATATTGGTTCAGATCTGCAGGGGGTACCTGCCGTGCCCTCGGCCTGATGTCCAAGTCAACTTGTGTTCTCAAACTTTTGTCCTCACACTCCTGGCCGAGAAGACCGCAAGTTTGGCAATTCCGGACCCACAATGCAGCACTCTGCCTGCACTCTAGATAAAATATCTTTCCTAATAGGCTGCCCAGGCACCTCAAATTTGGATAAACCTACACGGCACTCGACTGTACCCAAATTATATAGTCTAACCTGAGCTCTAATGTACTCTCTGACAAAACCTGAGCCTGAACCTCCAGATCAACATCCAGGCAGCTGACCACACACTGAGCACATCAGACCCGCCATGGGCTTAGGTCATCATCTCTACCCAACTGCGGTTTTCAGGCTTCAGAACCTAGACCTTATCTCCAACCACTGCCCAGGGTTGAAAATGATGCAGAAATCACACCTTCCCCATGGAAAGAGACCTGTGATTGGCATGTTGTCCAAAGTCCCGTGTAGTTGAAATCAGTGTGGCCCATGAGGCCCCGCCCATGCTCGCGGGCCACATTGGTCATAAACACACATTGTGACCCTCAGCCTGAGCCGAGTCCTCAAGTAAGTCCTCTCAGTGGCTGGATGAAGAGACAGCATATTGGGCCTGCCATGCCCCTAGGCCCCAATTTTTAACCCTAGTTTGGGTTGTCCCTTCACTCTTCCCCAAGGCTCTGCTTTGGAATTCCTCTTTTGTTCGGACACCTGAGGTAATAAACCTGAAAGGAGACCTCCCATCCCACAGATTGACGAAAAAGAATTGGGACCGGGGCATATCCACAGAGAGGAAGATTCATCCATGACCCATGAGGTCTCCCCACATTCCACGGCCACCGTTGATACAAAATCCAGAGACAAAATCCTGAGCAAGCGCCTAAGACTCGCTCTTTCTTCATTTCCTGAAAAGTTCTTCTCATGGTTAGTATATTGGGCCTGCCATACCTACGTCCCCAAACCTAAGCTGAGTTTGTGTATTCTGACTTCAGTCCTCAAAGTCCTGAGCCACACAACCTCCAGGCTGGGGCCCCTGGAGCCACACATTAGGTCTGTGCCTACCAAATACATAGGAATTCTGCCCACTCCATTTTCAAAAATCTTACAAATTAGGAGAACTCTCCAAATTCCTCGAGGCCATCCCAATAATGTAGGTCTCCGGGGACAAACAAGGGCGGTCTGACACCACTGAGCATCTCCCTCCAATCATACCATAGATGGATGTCCCCAGAGAAGAAGATTGAACCAGACAGGACCCTAGGACATAAACGGATCCATTGCTTTGGTTTACAGGCATGTCTCCTCAAAAGTCTGGATTCCATGACCAGCTTAGGGGTTTTCCTGAGGCACCCATCAGAACAAATCTCGTCTCCACTAGGAAACTTGTGCATGGGAACTATATCAAAAGCTGAGGAGAACACTTCATGGTCCCGGTGCCACTGCCCTATTCCAAGGCCCTCATGGACACAAACAAACTTTAGGCCCCATCCTCAGGAAAGTCCATTTCAACTCAGCCACCCCGGTTGCTCCTGCAGAGCCATCCGATCTCAAGTGTCTTGTTGCTAGGAGACAATTAGAATGCGAGGCAGGCTTCCCTGGCATCCATCCTTGAACGGTGCTCTGGATTCGTTCCATATCGGATGTCCTGGAGCTGCCCAACATGTCTCAATTGTCCCGCAGAAGGAATACTTGAAGGGGGTATCCCACAACTCCCAAAGTGGGAAAACCTCCATGGCCTTGAGATACCGCTCTGTTCATGAAGGGGCAGTCATGCACCCGATACTCCAATCTGAGCCAACGTCTGATCCTCGCCGTGACTTCAGATGCATGAGATATTGTTTCAGATCTGCAGGAGTACCTGCCGTGCCCTGGCCGAAGGCCAATCTAGCTTGTGTTCTCAGACTTCTGTCCTCACACTCCTGGCCCAGAAGACCTCACGTTTGGCAATTCCAAACCCACAATGCAGCACTCTGTCTGTCCTCTAGAAAAAATACTTTGCCTAATGAGCTGCCAAGGTACCTCAAATGAGGATAAACCTACACGGCACTCGACTATACCCAAATTATATAGTCTAACCTGAGCACTAATGCACTCTCTGACACAACCTGAACCCGAACCTCCTGACCAACACCCAGGCAGCTGACCGCACAGTGAGCACATCAGACCCACCAAGGCCTTAGGTCGTCATCTATTCCCATTTGCGGTTTTCATGCTTCAGAACCTACACCATATCGCCAACCACTGCCCAGGGTTGAAAATGATGCAGAAATCAGAACTCTTTCTCCATGGCAAGAGAGCTTGTGCTTGGAATGTTGTCCAAAGTTCAGTGTCGTTGAAACCAGTGTGGCCCATGAGACCCCGCCCATGATCGCGGGCCACTATGGTCACAAACACACATTGTGACCCTCAGCCTGAGCCCAGTCCTCAAGTAAGGGCTCTCAGTGGCTGGATGAAGAGACAGCATATAGGTCCTGCCATGCCCCAAGCCACAATTTTTAACCATAGTTTGGGTTGTCCCTCCACTGTTCCCCAGCGCTCTGCTTTGGAATTCCTTTTTGGTTGGGACACCTGAGGTAACAAACCTGAAAGGAGACCTCCCATCCCAGAGATTGATGAAAAAGAATTCTGACCTGACCAAATCCACAGAGAGGAAGATTTGTCCATGGCCCATGAGGCCTCCCCACTTTCCACGGCCATCGTTGATTCAAAATCCATAGACAAAATCCTGAGCAAGCGCCTCTGACTCATTCTTTCTTCATACCCTGAAGAGTTCTTCTCATGGGTTTTTAAATTGGGCCTGCCATATCTACGTCCCAAACCTAAGCCGAGATTGTATTTTCAGGTTTCTTTCCTCAAAGTCCTGGGGCACACCCTCCCGGCAGGAACCCCTGGAGCCACACATTAGACTGTGCCTACCCAATCCATGGGAATTCTGCCCATTCCATTGTCCAGAATCGTACAAATCAGGAGATCCCTCCAAAGTCCCGGAGGCCATCCCAATATTGTAGGTCTCCTGGGACAAACAAGGGCGGTCTGAAAGCAGCTGAGCATCTACCTCCACTCATATCATAGATGGATGTCCCCAGAGAAGAAGATTGAACCAGACAGGAACCTAGGCCATAATCGGATCCATTGCTTTGGTTTACAGGCATGTCTCCTCAAAAGCCTGGATTCCAATACAAGCATAGGGGGTTTCCTGAGGCACCCATCAGAACAAATCTCAACTTCACAAGGAAACTTGTGCTTGGGAGCTATGTCAAAAGCTTAGGAGAATACTACAGGGTCCCGGTGCCACCACCCCATTCCAAGGCCCTCATGGACACAAACACACATTATGCCCAATCCTCAGGAAAGTCCATTTCAACTCAGCCACCCCGGTTGCTCCCGCAGAGCTATCCGATCTCAACTGTCTTGTTGTTAGGAGAAAATTGTAATGCGAGGCAGGCTTCCCTGGCATCCATCCTCGAACGGTGCTCTCGAGTCATTCCATATTGGATATCCTGGAGGTGCCCAACAGGTCTCAATTGTCCCGCAGAAGGAATCCTTAAAGGGGGCATCCCAAAACTGCCAACGTGGGAAAACCTCCATGGCCTTGAGATTCTGCTCCGTTCATGAAGGGGAAGTCATGCACAGAAACTCCAACCTGAGCCATCGTCTGATCCTCGCTGATACTTCAGATACTTGAGATATTAGTTCAGATCTGCAGGGGGTAACTGCCATGCCGTCGGCCTGAAGCCCAAGTCTAGCTTGTATTCTCAGACTTCTGTCCTCACGCTCCTGACCTAGAATTCCTCAAGTTTGGCAATTCTGGACCCACAATGCAGCACTCTGCCTGCCCTCAAAAAAAAATATCTTGCCTAATGAGCTGCCCAGGCAACTCAAATGAGCATAAACCTACACGGCACTTGACTGTACCCAAATTATATAGTCTACCCTGACCACTAATGTACTCTCTGACACAACCTGAGCGCAAACCTCCTGACCAACACCCAGGCAGCTGACTGCACAGTGAGCATATCAGACCCGATATGGCCTTATGTCGTCATCTATACCCAACTGCGGATTTCAGGCTTTAGAACCTAGACCTTATCTCCAACCACTGCCCAGGGTTGAAAATGATGCAGAAATCAGAACTCTTTTCCCATGGCAAGAGAGCTTGTGCTTGGAATGTTGTCCAAAGTTCAGTGTATTTGAAACCAGTGCGGCCCATTAGGCCCCGCCCATGCTCACGGGCCACATTGGTCACAAACACACATTTTGACCCTCAGCCTGAGCCCAGTACTCAAGTAAGGCCTCTCAGTGGCTAGATGAAGAGAGAGCATATTGGGCCTGCCATGCCACTAGGCCCCAATTTTTAACTATAATTTGGGTTGTCCCTTCACTCTTCCCCAAGGCTCTGCTTTGGAATTCCTCTTTGTTTGGGACACCTAAGGTAACAAACCGGAAAGGAGACCTCCCATCCCAAAGCTTGACGAAAAACAATTGGGACCGGGCCAAATCCACACAGAGGAAGATTCGTCCATGGCCCATGAGGCCTCCCCACAGTTCACGGCCATCGTTGATATAAAATCCAGAGACAAAAGCCTGAGCAAGCACCTCAAACTCGCTCTTTCTTCATATCCTGAAGAGTTCTTCTCATGGATTGTAGATTGGGCCTGCCCTACCTACGTCCCCAAACCTAAGCTGAGTTTGTGTTTTCAGATTCTGTCCTCAAAGTCCTGGGCCACACACCCTCCAGGCTGGGGCCCCTGGAGCCACACATTAGGACTGTACCTACCCGATCCATGGGAATTCAGCCCATTCCACTGTCCAAAATCGTACAAATTTGGACAACACTCCAAAGTCCCCGAGGCCATCCCAATAGTGTAGGATTCCAGGAAAAACAAGGGCGGTCTGACACCAGGTGAGCATCTACCTCCACTCATACCATAGATAGATGTTCCCAGAGAAGAATATTGAACCAGACTGGACCCTAGGCCTTAATCGGATCCATTGCTTTGGTTTACAGGCATGTCTCCTCAAAAGCCTGGATTCCAATATCAGCATAGTGGGTTTTCTGAGCCACCCATCAGAACAAATCTCGTCTCCACAAGGAAACTTGTGCATGGGAGATATGTCAAAAGCTTAGGAGAATACTTCAGTGTCCTGGTGCCACCGCCCCATTCCAAGGCCCTCATGGACACACACACACACATTAGGCCCCAACCTCAGGAAAGTCCATTTCAATTCAGGCACCCCGGTTGCTCTCACAGAGCTATCCGATCTCAACTGTCTTGTTGCTAGGAGAAATTGGAATGAGAGGCTGCCCTCCCTGGCATCCATTCTCGAACGGCGCTCTGGAGTCATTCCATATGGGATGTCCTGGAGCTCCCCAACAGGTCTCAAATGTGGCACAGGAGGAATCCTTGTGGGGGAATCACACAACTCACAACGTGGGAAAACCTCCATGGCCTTGAGATTCCGCTCCGTTCATGATGGGGCAGTCATGCACAGAATCTCCAACCTGAGCCAACGTCTGATCCTCGCCATTACTTCAGATACTTGAGATATTAGTTCAGATCTGCAGGGGGTACCTACCGTGCCCTCGGCCTGAAGCCCAAGTCTAGCTTGTATTCTCAAACTTCTGTCCTCACACTCCTGACCTAGAAGTCCTCAAGTTTGTATATTCCGGACCCACAATGCAGCACTCTGCCTACCCTCTAGAAAAAATATCTTGCCTAATGAGCTGCCCAGGCACGTCAAATGAGCATAAACCTACAGGGCACTCGACTGTACCCAAATTACATAGTCTAACCTGGGCACTAATGCACTGTCTGACACAACCTGAGCGCAAACCTCCTGACCAACACCCAGGCAGCTGACCGCACAGTGAGCATATCAGACCCGCCATGGCCTTATGTCGTCATCTATACCCAACTGCGGTTTTCAGGCTTCAGAACCTACACAATATCTCCAACCAATGCCCAGGGTTGAAAATGATGCAGAAATCAGAACTCTTTATCCATGGCAAGAGAGCTTGTGCTTGGAATGTTGTCCAAAGTTCAGTGTAGTTGAAACCAGTGTGGCCCATGAGACCCCGCCCATGATCGCGGGTCACATTGGTCACAAACACAGCCTGAGCCCAGTCCTCAAGTAAGGCCTCTCAGTGGCTGGATGAAGAGACAGCATATAGGGCCTGCCATGCCCCTAGCCACAATTTTTAACCATAGTTTGGGTTGTCCCTTCACTCTTCCCCAGGGCTCTGCTTTGGAATTCCACTTTGGTTGGGACACCTGAGGTAACAAACCTGAAAGGAGACCTCCCATCCCACAGATTGATGAAAAAGAATTCGGACCGGACCAAATCCACAGAAAGGAAGATTCATCCATGGCCCATGAGGCCTCCAACATTCCACGGCCATCGTTGATAAAAAATCCAGAGACAAAATCCTGAGCAAGCACCTCTGACTCGCTCTTTTTCATATTCTGAAGAGTTCTTCTCATGGGTTTTTAGTTTGGGCCTGCCATACCTTCGTCCCAAACCTAAGCCGAGTTTGTGTTTTCAGATTTCCGTCCTCAAAGACCTGGGGCAAACCCTCCCGGCTGGAGCCTCTGGAGCCACACATTAGACTGTGCCTACCAATCCATGGGAATTCTGCCCATACCATTGCCAAGAATCGTACAAATCAGGAGATCCCTCCAATGTCCCAAAGGCCATCCCAATAGTGTAGGTCTCCTGGGACAAACAAGGGCAGTCTGACAGCAGCTGAGCATCTACATCCACTCATACCATAGATGGATGTCCCCAGAGAAGAAGATTGAACCATACAGGACCCTAGGCCATTATCGGATCCATTGCTTTGGTTTACAGGCATGTCTCCTCAAAAGCCTGGATTCCAATACCAGCATAAGGGGTTTCCAAGGCACCCATCAGAACAATTATCCTCTCCACAAGGAAACTTGTGCATGGGAGCTATGCCAAAAGCTTAGGAGTATACTTCAGGGTCCCGGTGCCACCGCCCTATTCCAAGGCCCTCATGGACACAAACACACATTAGGTCCCATCATCAGGAAAGTCCATTTCAACTCAGCCAACCCGGTTGCTCGCCCAGAGCCATCTGATCTCAACTGTCTTGTTGCTAGGAGACAATTGTAATGGGATGCGGCTACCCTGGCATCCATCCTCGAAAGATGCTCTGGAGTCATTCCAAATGGGATATCCTGGAGCTGCTCAACAGGTCTCAAATGACCCACAGATATAATTCTTAAAAGGGGCATCCCACAACTCCCAACGTGGGAAAACCTCCATGGCCTTGAGATTCCGCTCTGTTCATGAAGGGGCAGTCATGCACAGAAACTCCAACCTGAGCCAACGTCTGTTCCTCGCGGTGACTTCAGATGCATGAGATATTGGTTCAGATATGCAGGGGGTACCTGCCGTGCCCTCGGCCTGAAGCCCAAGTCTAGCTTGTCTTCTCAGACTTCTGTCCTCACACTCCTGGCCCAGAAGCCCTCAAGTTTGGCAATTCCGGACCCACAATGCAGCACTCTGCCTGCACTCTATGAAAAATATCTTGCCTAATGAGCTGCCCAGGCACCTCAAAAGAGGATAAACCTACACGGCACTCGACTGTACCCAAATTATATAGTCTAACCTGAACACTAATGCACTGTCTGACACAACCTGAGCCCGAACCTCCTGACCAACACTCAGGCAGCTGACCGCACAGTGAGCACATCAGACTTGCCATGGCCCTCGGTCGTCATCCCTTCCCTACTGCGGTTTTCAGGTTTCAGAACCTAGACCTTATCTCCAACCACTGCCCAGGGTTGAAAATGATGCAGAAATCAGAACTCCTTCCCCATGGCAAGAAACCTTGTTATTGGCATGTTGTCCAAAGTTCAGTGAAGTTGAATCCAGTGTGGCCCATGAGGCCCCGCCCATGCTCGTGGGCTACATTGGTCATAAACACACATTGTGACCCTCAGCTTTAGACCAGTCCTCAATTAAGGGCTCTCAGAAGCTGGATGTATAGACAGCATATTGGGCCTGCCATGCCACTAGGCCCCAATTTTTAACCATAGATTGGCTTGTCCCTTCACTCTTCCTGTTGGCTCTGCTTGGGAATGCCTCTTTTGTTGGGACACCTGAGGTAACAAACCTGAAAGGAGACCCCCCATCCCACAGCTTGACGAAAAACAATTGGGACCGGGCCAAATCCACAGAGAGGAAGATTCGTCCATGGCCCATGAGACCTCCCCACATTCCACGGCCATCGTTGATACAAAATCCAGATACAAAAGCATGAGCAAGCGCCTCAGATTTGGTCTTTCTTAATATCCTGAGGAGTTCTTCTAATGGTTTGTAGATTGGGCCACCCATACGTACGTCCCCAACCTATGCTGAGTTTGTGTTTTCAGACTTCTGTCCTCAAAGTCCTGGGTCACACACCCTCCAGGCTGGGGCCCCTGGAGCCACTCATTAGGACTGTTCCTAACCAATCCATGGGAATTCTGCACATTCCATTGTCTAAAATCGTACAAAATAAGAGGACCCTACAAATTCCTGAGTCCCTGCTTATAGTGTAGGTCTCCCGGGACAAACAAGGGGGATCTGACACCAGCTGAGCTTCTACCTCCACTCATATCATAGATGGATGTCCCCAGAGTTAAAGATTGAACCAGACAGGGCCTAGGGCATAATCGGATCCATTGCTTTGGTTTACAGGTATATCACCTCAAAAGCCTGGATTCCAATACGAGCATAGGGGGTTTCCTGAGGCACCCATCAGAAAAATCTCGTCTCCACAAGGAAACTTGTGCATGGGAGCTATGTCAAAAGCTTAGGAGAATACTCAGGGTCCTGGTGCCCCCTCCCCATTCCAAGGCCCTCATTTTCACAAACACACATTAGGCCCCATCCTCAGGAAGTCCATTTCAACTGGGCCAATTGGTTACTCATGCAGAGCCATCGGTACTCAACTCTCTTGTTACTAGGAGACAATTGGAATGCGAGGCGGGCTTCCCTGGCATCCATCCTCCAACGGTGCTCTGGCGTCATTCCATATGGGATATCCTGGAGCTCCCAACAGGTCTCTATTGTCCCGCAGAAGGAATCCTTGAGGAGGCTTCCCACAACTCCCAACGTGGGGACAACATCCATGGCCTTGAGATTCCGCTTCGTTCATGAAGGGGCAGTCATGCACAGAAACTCTAACCTGAGCCAAAGTCTGATCTTCGCCGTGACTTCAGATGCATGACATATTGGTTCAGATCTGCAGGGGGTACCTGCCGTGCCCTCGGCCTGAAGCCCAAGTCTAGCTTGTGTTCTCAGACTTCTGTCCTCACACTCCTGCCCCAGAA
Source organism: Mustela nivalis (assembly GCF_964662115.1). Classification (NCBI taxonomy): domain Eukaryota; kingdom Metazoa; phylum Chordata; class Mammalia; order Carnivora; family Mustelidae; genus Mustela; species Mustela nivalis. The sequence goes on from NW_028135170.1 coordinate 22,329, forward strand.
GCCATCAAGTTTGGCAATTCCGGACCCACAATGCAGCACTCTGCCTGCCCTCTAAAAAAATATCTTGCCTAATGAGCAGCCCAGGCACCTCAAATGAGGATAAACCTACACGGCACTCGACTTTACCCAAACTATATAGTCTAACCTGAGCACTAATGCACTGTGTGACACAATCTGAGCCCCAACCTCCTGACCAACACCCAGGCAGCGGACCGCACAGTGAGCAAATCAGACCCGCCAAGGCCTTAGGTTGTCATCTCTTCCCAAATGCCGTTTTTTAGGCTTCAGAAGCTATACCTTATCTCCAACCACTGCCCAGGGTTAAAAATGATGCAGAAATCAGAACACCTTAACCATGCAAGAGATCTTGTGATTGGCATCTTCTCCAAAGTTCAGTTTAGTTGAAACCAGTGTAGCCCATGAGGCTCCGGCCAGGCTCGCAGGCCACAATGGTCACAAAAATACATTGTGACTCTCAGCCTGAGCCCAGTCTTCAAGTAAGACCTCTCAGTGGCTGGATGAACAGACAGCATATTGGGCCTGCCATGCCCCTAGGCCCCTAATTTAAACCATAGTTTTGGTTGACCCTTCACTCTTCCCTAGGGCTCTGCTTTGGAATTCCTCTTTGGTTGGGACACTTGAGGTAACAAACCTGAAAGGAGACTTCCCATCCCACAGCTTGACGAAAAACAATTGGGAACAAACCAAATCCAAAGAGAGGAAGATTCGTCCATTGCCCATGAGGCCTCCCCACATTCGACGGCCATCTTGATACAAAATCCAGAGACAAAAGCCTGAGCAAGTGCCTCAGATTAATTCTTTCTTCATATGCTGAAGAGTTCTTCTCATGGTTTGTAGATTGGGCCTGCCATACCTACGTCCTCAAAGCTAAGCTGAGTTTGTGTTCTCAGACTTTTGTCCTCAAAGTCCTGGGCCACACACCCTCCCGGCTGGGGCCCCTGGAGCCACTAATTAGGACAGTGTCTACCCAATCGATGGGAATTCTGCCCATTCCTTTGTCGAAATCGTACAAATTAGGAGAACCTTCCAAAATCCCCGAGGCCATCCCAATAGTGTAGTTCGCCGGGACAAACAAGGGCGGTCTGACAACAGGTGAGCATCTACCTCCACTCATTCCATAGATGGATATCCCGAGAGAAGTAGCTTGAACCAGACAGGACCCTAGGCCATAATCGCATCCATTGCTTTGGTTTACAGGCTTGTCTCCTCAAAAGCCTGAATTCCAATACAAGCATAGGGGGTTTCCTGACACCCATCAGAAAATTCTCGTCTCCACAAGGAAACTTGGGCATGGGAGCTATTTCAAAAGTTTAGGAGAATACTTCAGTGTCCTGGTGCCACCTCCCCATTCCAAGGTACTCATGGACACAAACACACATTAGGCCCCATCCTCAGGAAAGTCCATTTCAACTCAGCCACCCCGGTTGCTCCCGCAGAACCATCCGATCTCAACTCTCTTGTTGCTAGGAGACAATTGGAATGCGAGGCGGGCTTCCCTGGCATCCATCCGCCAACGGTGCTCTGGCATCATTCCATATGGGATGTCCTGGAGCTGCCCAACAGATCTCAATTGTCCTGCAGAAGGAATCATTGAAGGGGGCATCCCAAAACTCCCAACGTGGGAAAACCTCCATGGCCTTGAGATTCCGCTCCGTTCATGAAGGGGCAGTCATGCACAGAAATTCCAACCTGAGCCAACGTCTGTTCCTCGCGGTGACTTCAGATGCATGAGATATTGGTTCAGATATGCAGGGGGTACCTGCCGTGCCCTCGGCCTGAAGCCCAAGTCTAGCTTGTCTTCTCAGACTTCTGTCCTCACACTCCTGGCCCAGAAGCCCTCAAGTTTGGCAATTCCGGACCCACAATGCAGCACTCTGCCTGCACTCTATGAAAAATATCTTGCCTAATGAGCTGCCCAGGCACCTCAAAAGAGGATAAACCTACACGGCACTCGACTGTACCCAAATTATATAGTCTAACCTGAACACTAATGCACTGTATGACACAACCTGAGCCCGAACCTCCTGACCAACACTCAGGCAGCTGACCGCACAGTGAGCACATCAGACTTGCCATGGCCCTCGGTCGTCATCCCTTCCCTACTGCGGTTTTCAGGTTTCAGAACCTAGACCTTATCTCCAACCACTGCCCAGGGTTGAAAATGATGCAGAAATCAGAACTCCTTCCCCATGGCAAGAAACCTTGTTATTGGCATGTTGTCCAAAGTTCAGTGAAGTTGAATCCAGTGTGGCCCATGAGGCCCCGCCCATGCTCGTGGGCTACATTGGTCATAAACACACATTGTGACCCTCAGCTTTAGACCAGTCCTCAATTAAGGGCTCTCAGAAGCTGGATGTATAGACAGCATATTGGGCCTGCCATGCCACTAGGCCCCAATTTTTAACCATAGATTGGCTTGTCCCTTCACTCTTCCTGTTGGCTCTGCTTGGGAATGCCTCTTTTGTTGGGACACCTGAGGTAACAAACCTGAAAGGAGACCCCCCATCCCACAGCTTGACGAAAAACAATTGGGACCGGGCCAAATCCACAGAGAGGAAGATTCGTCCATGGCCCATGAGGCCTCCCCACATTCCACGGCCATCGTTGATACAAAATCCAGATACAAAAGCATGAGCAAGCGCCTCAGATTTGGTCTTTCTTAATATCCTGAGGAGTTCTTCTAATGGTTTGTAGATTGGGCCACCCATACGTACGTCCCCAACCTATGCTGAGTTTGTGTTTTCAGACTTCTGTCCTCAAAGTCCTGGGTCACACACCCTCCAGGCTGGGGCCCCTGGAGCCACTCATTAGGACTGTTCCTAACCAATCCATGGGAATTCTGCACATTCCATTGTCTAAAATCGTACAAAATAAGAGGACCCTACAAATTCCTGAGTCCCTGCTTATAGTGTAGGTCTCCCGGGACAAACAAGGGGGATCTGACACCAGCTGAGCATCTACCTCCACTCATATCATAGATGGATGTCCCCAGAGTTAAAGATTGAACCAGACAGGGCCTAGGGCATAATCGGATCCATTGCTTTGGTTTACAGGTATATCACCTCAAAAGCCTGGATTCCAATACGAGCATAGGGGGTTTCCTGAGGCACCCATCAGAAAAATCTCGTCTCCACAAGGTAACCTGTGCATGGGAGCTATGTCAAGAGCTTAGAAGAATACTTCAGGGTCCTGGTGCCCCCTCCCCATTCCAAGGCCCTCATTTTCACAAACACACATTAGGCCCCATCCTCAGGAAGACCATTTCAACTGGGCCAATCGGTTACTCATGCAGAGCCATCCGATCTCAACTCTCTTGTTACTAGGAGACAATTGGAATGCGAGGCGGGCTTCCCTGGCATCCATCCTCCAATGGGGCTCTGGCGTCATTCCATGTGGGATATCCTGGAGCTCCCAACAGGTCTCTATTGTCCCGCAGAAGGAATCCTTGAGGAGGCTTCCCACAACTCCCAACGTGGGGAAAACATCCATGGCCTTGAGATTCCGCTTCGTTCATGAAGGGGCAGTCATGCACAGAAATTCCAACCTGAGCCAACGTCTGATCTTCGCCGTGACTTCAGATGCATGACATATTGGTTCAGATCTGCAGGGGGTACCTGCCGTGCCCTCGGCCTGAAGCCCAAGTCTAGCTTGTGTTCTCAGACTTCTGTCCTCACACTCCTGCCCCAGAAGCCATCAAGTTTGGCAATTCCGGACCCACAATGCAGCACTCTGCCTGCCCTCTAAAAAAATATCTTGCCTAATGAGCAGCCCAGGCACCTCAAATGAGGATAAACCTACACGGCACTCGACTTTACCCAAACTATATAGTCTAACCTGAGCACTAATGCACTGTGTGACACAATCTGAGCCCCAACCTCCTGACCAACACCCAGGCAGCGGACCGCACAGTGAGCAAATCAGACCCGCCAAGGCCTTAGGTTGTCATCTCTTCCCAAATGCCGTTTTTTAGGCTTCAGAAGCTATACCTTATCTCCAACCACTGCCCAGGGTTAAAAATGATGCAGAAATCAGAACACCTTAACCATGCAAGAGATCTTGTGATTGGCATCTTCTCCAAAGTTCAGTTTAGTTGAAACCAGTGTAGCCCATGAGGCCCCGGCCAGGCTCCCAGGCCACAATGGTCACAAACATACATTGTGACTCTCAGCCTGAGCCCAGTCTTCAAGTAAGACCTCTCAGTGGCTGGATGAACAGACAGCATATTGGGCCTGCCATGCCCCTAGGCCCCTAATTTAAACCATAGTTTTGGTTGACCCTTCACTCTTCCCTAGGGCTCTGCTTTGGAATTCCTCTTTGGTTGGGACACTTGAGGTAACAAACCTGAAAGGAGACTTCCCATCCCACAGCTTGACGAAAAACAATTGGGAACAAACCAAATCCAAAGAGAGGAAGATTCGTCCATTGCCCATGAGGCCTCCCCACATTCGACGGCCATCGTTGATACAAAATCCAGAGACAAAAGCCTGAGCAAGTGCCTCAGATTAATTCTTCCTTCATATCCTGAAGAGTTCTTCTCATGGTTTTTAGATTGGGCCTGCCATACCTACGTCCTCAAAGCTAAGCTGAGTTTGTGTTCTCAGACTTTTGTCCTCAAAGTCCTGGGCCACACACCCTCCCGGCTGGGGCCCCTGGAGCCACTAATTAGGACAGTGTCTACCCAATCGATGGGAATTCTGCCCATTCCTTTGTCGAAATCGTACAAATTAGGAGAACCTTCCAAAATCCCCGAGGCCATCCCAATAGTGTAGGTCGCCGGGGACAAACAAGGGCGGTCTGACAACAGGTGAGCATCTACCTCCACTCATTCCATAGATGGATATCCCGAGAGAAGTAGCTTGAACCAGACAGGACCCTAGGCCATAATCGCATCCATTGCTTTGGTTTACAGGCTTGTCTCCTCAAAAGCCTGAATTCCAATACAAGCATAGGGGGTTTCCTGACACCCATCAGAAAAATCTCGTCTCCACAAGGAAACTTGGGCATGGGAGCTATTTCAAAAGTTTAGGAGAATACTTCAGTGTCCTGGTGCCACCTCCCCATTCCAAGGTACTCATGGACACAAACTCACATTAGGCCCCATCCTCAGGAAAGTCCATTTCAACTCAGCCACCCCGGTTGCTCCCGCAGAACCATCCGATCTCAACTCTCTTGTTGCTAGGAGACAATTGGAATGCGAGGCGGGCTTCCCTGGCATCCATCCTCCAACGGTGCTCTGGCGTCATTCCATATGGGATGTCCTGGAGCTGCCCAACAGATCTCAATTGTCCTGCAGAAGGAATCATTGAAGGGGGCATCCCAAAACTCCCAACGTGGGAAAACCTCCATACCTTGAGAATCCGCTCCGTTCATGAAGGGGCAGTCATGCGCAGAAACTCCAACCTGATCCAACGTCTGATCCTTGCCGTGACTTCAGATGCATGAGATATTGTTTCAGATCTGCAGGGGGTACCTGCCGTGCCCTCGGCCTGAAGCCCAAGTCTAGCTTGTCTTCTAAGACTTCTGTCCTCACACTCCTGGCCCAGAAGCCCTCATGTTTGGCAATTCCGGACCCACAATGCAGCACTCTGCCTGCCCTCTAGAAAAAATATCTTTCCTAATGAGCAGCCCAGGCTCCTCAAATGAGAATAAATCTACACGGCACTCGACGGTACCCAAATTATATAGTCTAACCTGGTTACTAATGCACTGTGTGACACAATCTGAGCCCGAACCCCCTGACCAAGACCCAGCAGCTGACCGCACAGTGAGCACATCACACCCGCCAAGGCCTAGGTCGTCATCTCTTCCCAACTGCGGTTTTCAGGCTTCAGAACCTAGACCTTATCTCCAACCACTGCCCAGGGTTGATTATGATGCAGAAATCAGAACTCCTTCCCCGTGGCAAGAGACCTTCTGATTGGCATCTTGTCCAAAATTCAGTGTAGTTGAAACCAGTGTAGCCCATGAGCACCCGGCCATGCTCGCGGGCCACATTGGTCACAAACACACATTGTGACTCTCAGCTCAGCCCAGTCCTCAAGTAAGTCCTCTCAGTGGCTGGATGGAGAGACAGCATATTGGGCCTGCCATGCCCATATGCCCCAGTTTTTAACCATAGTTTGGGTTGTCCCTTCACTCTTCCCTAGGTCTCTGGTTTGCAATTCCTCTTTGGTGGGGGCACATTAGGTAACAACACTGAGAGGAGACCTCCCATCCCACAGCTTGACGAAAAACAATTGGGACTGGACCAAATCCACAGATAGGAAGATTCGTCCATGGACCATGAGGCTTCCCCACATTCCACTGCCATCGTTGATACAAAATCCAGTGACAAAAGCCTGAGGAAGCGCCGCAGATTCGCTCTTTCTTCATATCCTGAAGAGTTCTTCTCATGGTTTGTAGATTCGGCCTACCATACCTACGTCCCCAAACCTAAGCTGAGTTTGTGTTTTCAGACTTCTGTCCTCAAAGTCCTGGGCCACACACCCTCCAGGCTGGGGCCCCTGGAGCCACATATTAGGACTGTGCCTACCCAATACGTGGGAATTCTGCCCACTTCATTTTCCAAAATCGTACAAATTAGCAGAACTCTCCAATGTACCCGAGGCCATCCCAATAGTATAGGTCTCCCAGCACAAACAAGGGCGGTCTGACACCAGCTGAAATCTACCTCCACTCATACCATAGATGGATGTCCCCAGAGAAGAAATTGAACTACACAGGACCCTAGGCCATAATCGGAACCATTGCTTTGGTTTACAGGCATGTCTCCTCAAAAGTCTGGAATCCAATACCAGCATAGGGTGATTCCGGAGGCACCCATCAGAACAAATCTCGTCTCCACAAGGAAACTTGTGCATTGGAGCTATGTCAAAAGCTTGGGAGAATACTTCAGGGTCCCGGTGCCACCGACCCATTCCAAGGCCCTCATGGACACAAACACACATTAGGACCCATCCTCAAGAATGTCCATTTCAACAGCCACCCTTGTTGTTCCCGCAGAGCTATCCGATCTCAACTGTATTGTTGCTAGGAGACAATTGGAATGCGAGGCGGGCTTCCCTGGCATCCATCCTCCAACGCTGCTCTGGAGTCATTCCATATGGCATGTCCTGGAGCTCCCCAACAGGTCTCAATTGTCAGGCAGAAGGAATCCTTGAAGGGGGCATCCCACAACTCCCTACGTGGGAAAACCTCCAAGGCCTTGAGATTCCGCTCCGTTCATGAAGAGGCAGTCATGCACAGAAACTCCAACCTGAGCCAACGTCTGATCCTCGCTGTGACTTCAGATGCTTGAGATATTGGTTCAGATCTGCGGGTGTACCTTCTGTGTCCTCGGCCTGAAGCCCAATTCGAGCTTGTGTTCTCAGACTTCTGTCCTCACACTCCTGGCCCAGAAGCCCTCATGTTTGGCAATTCCGGACCCACAATGCAGCACTCTGCCTGCCCTCTAGAAAAAATATCTTTCCTAATGAGCAGCCCAGGCTCCTCAAATGAGAATAAATCTACACGGCACTCGACGGTACCCAAATTATATAGTCTAACTAGGGCACTAATACACTGTCTGACACAACCTGAAGCTGAGCCTCCTGACCAAGACCCAGCAGCTGACCGCACAGTGAGCACATCAGTCCCGCCAAGGCCTAGGTCGTCATCTCTTCCCAACTGCGGTTTTCAGGCTTCAGAACCTAGACCTTATCTCCAACCACTGCCCAGGGTTGATTATGATGCAGAAATCAGAACTCCTTCCCCGTGGCAAGAGACCTTCTGATTGGCATCTTGTCCAAAATTCAGTGTAGTTGAAACCAGTGTAGCCCATGAGCACCCGGCCATGCTCGCGGGCCACATTGGTCACAAACACACATTGTGACTCTCAGCTCAGCCCAGTCCTCAAGTAAGTCCTCTCAGTGGCTGGATGGAGAGACAGCATATTGGGCCTGCCATGCCCATATGCCCCAGTTTTTAACCATAGTTTGGGTTGTCCCTTCACTCTTCCCTAGGTCTCTGGTTTGCAATTCCTCTTTGGTGGGGGCACATTAGGTAACAACACTGAGAGGAGACCTCCCATCCCACAGCTTGACGAAAAACAATTGGGACTGGACCAAATCCACAGATAGGAAGATTCGTCCATGGACCATGAGGCCTCCCCACATTCCACTGCCATCGTTGATACAAAATCCAGTGACAAAAGCCTGAGGAAGCGCCGCAGATTCGCTCTTTCTTCATATCCTGAAGAGTTCTTCTCATGGTTTGTAGATTCGGCCTACCATACCTACGTCCCCAAACCTAAGCTGAGTTTGTGTTTTCAGACTTCTGTCCTCAAAGTCCTGGGCCACACACCCTCCAGGCTGGGGCCCCTGGAGCCACATATTAGGACTGTGCCTACCCAATACGTGGGAATTCTGCCCACTTCATTTTCCAAAATCGTACAAATTAGCAGAACTCTCCAATGTACCCGAGGCCAACCCAATAGTATAGGTCTCCCAGCACAAACAAGGGCGGTCTGACACCAGCTGAAATCTACCTCCACTCATACCATAGATGGATGTCCCCAGAGAAGAAATTGAACTACACAGGACCCTAGGCCATAATCGGAACCATTGCTTTGGTTTACAGGCATGTCTCCTCAAAAGTCTGGAATCCAATACCAGCATAGGGTGATTCCGGAGGCACCCATCAGAACAAATCTCGTCTCCACAAGGAAACTTGTGCATTGGAGCTATGTCAAAAGCTTGGGAGAATACTTCAGGGTCCCGGTGCCACCGACCCATTCCAAGGCCCTCATGGACACAAACACACATTAGGACCCATCCTCAAGAATGTCCATTTCAACAGCCACCCTTGTTGTTCCCGCAGAGCTATCCGATCTCAACTGTATTGTTGCTAGGAGACAATTGGAATGCGAGGCGGGCTTCCCTGGCATCCATCCTCCAACGCTGCTCTGGAGTCATTCCATATGGCATGTCCTGGAGCTCCCCAACAGGTCTCAATTGTCAGGCAGAAGGAATCCTTGAAGGGGGCATCCCACAACTCCCTACGTGGGAAAACCTCCAAGGCCTTGAGATTCCGCTCCGTTCATGAAGAGGCAGTCATGCACAGAAACTCCAACCTGAGCCAACGTCTGATCCTCGCTGTGACTTCAGATGCTTGAGATATTGGTTCAGATCTGCGGGTGTACCTTCTGTGTCCTCGGCCTGAAGCCCAATTCGAGCTTGTGTTCTCAGACTTCTGTCCTCACACTCCTGGCCCAGAAGCCCTCATGTTTGGCAATTCCGGACCCACAATGCAGCACTCTGCCTGCCCTCTAGAAAAAATATCTTTCCTAATGAGCAGCCCAGGCTCCTCAAATGAGAATAAATCTACACGGCACTCGACGGTACCCAAATTATATAGTCTAACTAGGGCACTAATACACTGTCTGACACAACCTGAAGCTGAGCCTCCTGACCAAGACCCAGCAGCTGACCGCACAGTGAGCACATCAGTCCCGCCAAGGCCTAGGTCGTCATCTCTTCCCAACTGCGGTTTTCAGGCTTCAGAACCTAGACCTTATCTCCAACCACTGCCCAGGGTTGATTATGATGCAGAAATCAGAACTCCTTCCCCGTGGCAAGAGACCTTCTGATTGGCATCTTGTCCAAAATTCAGTGTAGTTGAAACCAGTGTAGCCCATGAGCACCCGGCCATGCTCGCGGGCCACATTGGTCACAAACACACATTGTGACTCTCAGCTCAGCCCAGTCCTCAAGTAAGTCCTCTCAGTGGCTGGATGGAGAGACAGCATATTGGGCCTGCCATGCCCATATGCCCCAGTTTTTAACCATAGTTTGGGTTGTCCCTTCACTCTTCCCTAGGTCTCTGGTTTGCAATTCCTCTTTGGTGGGGGCACATTAGGTAACAACACTGAGAGGAGACCTCCCATCCCACAGCTTGACGAAAAACAATTGGGACTGGACCAAATCCACAGATAGGAAGATTCGTCCATGGACCATGAGGCCTCCCCACATTCCACTGCCATCGTTGATACAAAATCCAGTGACAAAAGCCTGAGGAAGCGCCGCAGATTCGCTCTTTCTTCATATCCTGAAGAGTTCTTCTCATGGTTTGTAGATTCGGCCTACCATACCTACGTCCCCAAACCTAAGCTGAGTTTGTGTTTTCAGACTTCTGTCCTCAAAGTCCTGGGCCACACACCCTCCAGGCTGGGGCCCCTGGAGCCACATATTAGGACTGTGCCTACCCAATACGTGGGAATTCTGCCCACTTCATTTTCCAAAATCGTACAAATTAGCAGAACTCTCCAATGTACCCGAGGCCATCCCAATAGTATAGGTCTCCCAGCACAAACAAGGGCGGTCTGACACCAGCTGAAATCTACCTCCACTCATACCATAGATGGATGTCCCCAGAGAAGAAATTGAACTACACAGGACCCTAGGCCATAATCGGAACCATTGCTTTGGTTTACAGGCATGTCTCCTCAAAAGTCTGGAATCCAATACCAGCATAGGGTGATTCCGGAGTCACCCATCAGAACAAATCTCGTCTCCACAAGGAAACTTGTGCATTGGAGCTATGTCAAAAGCTTGGGAGAATACTTCAGGGTCCCGGTGCCACCGACCCATTCCAAGGCCCTCATGGACACAAACACACATTAGGACCCATCCTCAAGAATGTCCATTTCAACAGCCACCCTTGTTGTTCCCGCAGAGCTATCCGATCTCAACTGTATTGTTGCTAGGAGACAATTGGAATGCGAGGCGGGCTTCCCTGGCATCCATCCTCCAACGCTGCTCTGGAGTCATTCCATATGGCATGTCCTGGAGCTCCCCAACAGGTCTCAATTGTCAGGCAGAAGGAATCCTTGAAGGGGGCATCCCACAACTCCCTACGTGGGAAAACCTCCAAGGCCTTGAGATTCCGCTCCGTTCATGAAGAGGCAGTCATGCACAGAAACTCCAACCTGAGCCAACGTCTGATCCTCGCTGTGACTTCAGATGCTTGAGATATTGGTTCAGATCTGCGGGTGTACCTTCTGTGTCCTCGGCCTGAAGCCCAATTCGAGCTTGTGTTCTCAGACTTCTGTCCTCACACTCCTGGCCCAGAAGCCCTCATGTTTGGCAATTCCGGACCCACAATGCAGCACTCTGCCTGCCCTCTAGAAAAAATATCTTTCCTAATGAGCAGCCCAGGCTCCTCAAATGAGAATAAATCTACACGGCACTCGACGGTACCCAAATTATATAGTCTAACTAGGGCACTAATACACTGTCTGACACAACCTGAAGCTGAGCCTCCTGACCAAGACCCAGCAGCTGACCGCACAGTGAGCACATCAGTCCCGCCAAGGCCTAGGTCGTCATCTCTTCCCAACTGCGGTTTTCAGGCTTCAGAACCTAGACCTTATCTCCAACCACTGCCCAGGGTTGAAAATGATGCAGAAATCAGAACTCCTTCCCCATGGCAAGAGACCTTCTGATTGGCATCTTGTCCAGAGTTCAGTGTAGTTGAAACCAGTGTAGCCCATGAGCACCCGGCCATGCTCGCGGGCCACATTGGTCACAAACACACATTGTGACTCTCAGCTCAGCCCAGTCCTCAAGTAAGTCCTCTCAGTGGCTGGATGGAGAGACAGCATATTGGTCCTGCCATGCCCATATGCCCCAGTTTTTAACCATATTTTGGGTTGTCCCTTCACTCTTCCCTAGGTCTCTGGTTTGCAATTCCTCTTTGGTGGGGGCACATTAGGTAACAACACTGAGAGGAGACCTCCCATCCCACAGCTTGACGAAAAACAATTGGGACTGGACCAAATCCACAGATAGGAAGATTCGTCCATGGACCATGAGGCCTCCCCCACATTCCACTGCCATCGTTGATACAAAATCCAGAGACAAAAGCCTGAGGAAGCGCCGCAGATTCGCTCTTTCTTCATATCCTGAAGAGTTCTTCTCATGGTTTGTAGATTCGGCCTGCCATACCTACGTCCCCAAACCTAAGCTGAGTTTGTGTTTTAAGACTTCTGTCCTCAAAGTCCTGGGACACACACCCTCCAGGCTGGGGCCCCTGGAGCCACATATTAGGACTGTGCCTACCCAATACGTGGGAATTCTGCCCACTTCATTTTCCAAAATCGTACAAATTAGCAGAACTCTCCAATGTACCCGAGGCCATCCCAATAGTATAGGTCTCCCAGCACAAACAAGGGCGGTCTGACACCAGCTGAAATCTACCTCCACTCATACCATAGATGGATGTACCCAGAGAAGAAATTGAACTACACAGGACCCTAGGCCATAATCGGAACCATTGCTTTGGTTTACAGGCATGTCTCCTCAAAAGTCTGGAATCCAATACCAGCATAGGGGGTTTCCGGAGGCACCCATCAGAACAAATCTCGTCTCCACAAGGAAACTTGTGCATTGGAGCTATGTCAAAAGCTTGGGAGAATACTTCAGGGTCCCGGTGCCACCGACCCATTCCAAGGCCCTCATGGACACAAATACACATTAGGACCCATCCTCAGGAATGTCCATTTCAACAGCCACCCTTGTTGTTCCCGCAGAGCTATCCGATCTCAACTGTATTGTTGCTAGGAGACAATTGGAATGCGAGGCGGGCTTCCCTGGCATCCATCCTCCAATGCTGCTCTGGAGTCATTCCATATGGCATGTCCTGGAGCTCCCCAACAGGTCTCAATTGTCAGGCAGAAGGAATCCTTGAAGGGGGCATCCCAAAACTCCCTACGTGGGAAAACCTCCAAGGCCTTGAGATTCCGCTCCGTTCATGAAGGGGCAGTCATGCACAGAAACTCCAACCTGAGCCAACGTCTGATCCTCGCCGTGACTTCAGATGCTTGAGATATTGGTTCAGATCTGCGGGTGTACCTTCTGTGTCCTCGGCCTGAAGCCCAATTCGAGCTTGTGTTCTCAGACTTCTGTCCTCACACTCCTGGCCCAGAAGCCCTCATGTTTGGCAATTCCGGACCCACAATGCAGCACTCTGCCTGCCCTCTAGAAAAAATATCTTTCCTAATGAGCAGCCCAGGCTCCTCAAATGAGAATAAATCTACACGGCACTCGACGGTACCCAAATTATATAGTCTAACTAGGGCACTAATACACTGTCTGACACAACCTGAAGCTGAGCCTCCTGACCAAGACCCAGCAGCTGACCGCACAGTGAGCACATCAGTCCCGCCAAGGCCTAGGTCGTCATCTCTTCCCAACTGCGGTTTTCAGGCTTCAGAACCTAGACCTTATCTCCAACCACTGCCCAGGGTTGAAAATGATGCAGAAATCAGAACTCCTTCCCCATGGCAAGAGACCTTCTGATTGGCATCTTGTCCAGAGTTCAGTGAAGTTGAAACCAGTGTAGCCCATGAGCACCCGGCCATGCTCGCGGGCCACATTGGTCACAAACACACATTGTGACTCTCAGCTCAGCCCAGTCCTCAAGTAAGTCCTCTCAGTGGCTGGATTGAGAGACAGCATATTGGGCCTGCCATGCCCATATGCCCCAATTTTTAACCATATTTTGGGTTGTCCCTTCACTCTTCCCTAGGTCTCTGGTTTGCAATTCCTCTTTGGTGGGGGCACATTAGGTAACAACACTGAGAGGAGACCTCCCATCCCACAGCTTGACGAAAAACAATTGGGACTGGACCAAATCCACAGATAGGAAGATTCGTCCATGGACCATGAGGCCTCCCCACATTCCACTGCCATCGTTGATACAAAATCCAGAGACAAAAGCCTGAGGAAGCGCCGCAGATTCGCTCTTTCTTCATATCCTGAAGAGTTCTTCTCATGGTTTGTAGATTCGGCCTGCCATACCTACGTCCCCAAACCTAAGCTGAGTTTGTGTTTTCAGACTTCTGTCCTCAAAGTCCTGGGCCACACACCCTCCAGGCTGGGGCCCCTGGAGCCACATATTAGGACTGTGCCTACCCAATACGTGGGAATTCTGCCCACTACATTTTCCAAAATCGTACAAATTAGCAGAACTCTCCAATGTACCCCAGGCCATCCCAAAAGTATAGGTCTCCCAGCATAAACAAGGGCGGTCTGACACCAGCTGAAATCTACCTCCACTCATACCATAGATGGATGTCCCCAGAGAAGAAATTGAACTACACAGGACCCTAGGCCATAATCGGAACCATTGCTTTGGTTTACAGGCATGTCTCCTCAAAAGTCTGGAATCCAATACCAGCATAGGGGGTTTCCGGAGGCACCCATCAGAACAAATCTCGTCTCCACAAGGAAACTTGTGCATTGGAGCTATGTCAAAAGCTTGGGAGAATACTTCAGGGTCCCGGTGCCACCGCCCCATTCCAAGGCCCTCATGAACACAAACACACATTAGGACCCATCCTCAAGAATGTCCATTTCAACAGCCACCCTAGTTGTTCCCGCAGAGCTATCTGATCTCAACTGTATTGTTGCTAGGAGAAAATTGGAATGCGAGGCGGGCTTCCCTGGCATCCATCCTCCAAAGCTGCTCTGGAGTCATTCCATATGGCATGTCCTGGAGCTCCCCAACAGGTCTCAATTGTCAGGCAGAAGGAATCCTTGAAGGGGGCATCCCACAACTCCCTACGTGGGAAAACCTCCAAGGCCTTGAGATTCCGCTCCGTTCATGAAGAGGCAGTCATGCACAGAAACTCCAACCTGAGCCAACGTCTGATCCTCGCTGTGACTTCAGATGCTTGAGATATTGGTTCAGATCTGCGGGTGTACCTTCTGTGTCCTCGGCCTGAAGCCCAATTCGAGCTTGTGTTCTCAGACTTCTGTCCTCACACTCCTGGCCCAGAAGCCCTCATGTTTGGCAATTCCGGACCCACAATGCAGCACTCCGCCTGCCCTCTAGAAAAAATATCTTTCCTAATGAGCAGCCCAGGCTCCTCAAATGAGAATAAATCTACACGGCACTCGACGGTACCCAAATTATATAGTCTAACTAGGGCACTAATACACTGTCTGACACAACCTGAAGCTGAGCCTCCTGACCAAGACCCAGCAGCTGACCGCACAGTGAGCACATCAGTCCCGCCAAGGCCTAGGTCGTCATCTCTTCCCAACTGCGGTTTTCAGGCTTCAGAACCTAGACCTTATCTCCAACCACTGCCCAGGGTTGAAAATGATGCAGAAATCAGAACTCCTTCCCCATGGCAAGAGACCTTCTGATTGGCATCTTGTCCAGAGTTCAGTGTAGTTGAAACCAGTGTAGCCCATGAGCACCCGGCCATGCTCGCGGGCCACATTGGTCACAAACACACATTGTGACTCTCAGCTCAGCCCAGTCCTCAAGTAAGTCCTCTCAGTGGCTGGATGGAGAGACAGCATATTGGGCCTGCCATGCCCATATGCCCCAATTTTTAACCATAGTTTGGGTTGTCCCTTCACTCTTCCCTAGGTCTCTGGTTTGCAATTCCTCTTTGGTGGGGGCACATTAGGTAACAACACTGAGAGGAGACCTCCCATCCCACAGCTTGACGAAAAACAATTGGGACTGGACCAAATCCACAGAGAGGAAAATTCGTCCAAGGCCCCTGAGGACTCCCCACATTCCACGGCCATCGATGATACAAAATCCAGAGACTAAAGGCTGAGCAAGTTCCTCAGAATCACTCTTTCTTCATATCCTGAAGGGTTCTTCTCATGGTTTGTAGATTGGGTTGCCATACCTACGTCCCCAAACCTAACCTGAGTTTGGGTTTTCAGACTTCTGTCCTCAAAGTCCTGGGCCACATACCGTCCAGGCTGGGGCCCCTGGAGCCACACATTAGGAGTGTGCCTGCCCAATCCATGGGAATTCTCCCCATTCCATTGTCCAAAATCTTAAAAATTAAGAGAACTCTCCAAAGACCTCGAGGCCATCCCAATAGTGTAGTTCTCCGGGGACAAACAAGGGAGGTCTGACACCAGTTGAGCATCTACCTCCACACATTCCATCGATGGATATCACCAGAGAATAAGATTGAACCAGACAGGACCCTAGGCCATAATCGGATCCATTGATTTGGTTTACAGGCATGTCTCCTCAAAAGCCAGGATTCCAATACCAGCATAAGGGGTTCCCGAGGCACCTATCAGAACAAATCTCGTCTCCACAAGGAAACTTGTGCATGGGAGCTATGTCAAAAGCTTAGGAGAATACTTCAGGGTCCCGGTGCCACCGCCCCATTCTAAGGCCCCCATGGACACAAACACACATTAGACCCCAAGCTAGGGAAAGTCCATTTCATCTAGGCCACCCCGGTTGCTCCCACAGAGCCATCCGATCTCAAATGTATTGCTAGGAGACAATTGGAATGCGAGGCAGGCTTCCGGCCATCCATCCTCCAATGGTGCGATGGAGTCATTCCATATGGGATGTCCTGGAGCTGTCCAACAGGTCTCAATTGTCCTGCAGAAGGAATCCTTGAAGGGGGCATCCCACAACTCCCAACGTGGGAAAACCTCCATGGCCTTGAGATTCCGCTCCGTTCATGAAGGGTCAGTCATGCAGAGAAACTCCAACCTGAGCCAACGTCTGATCCTCGACGTGACTTCAGATGCTTGAGATATGTGTTCAGATCTGCGGGTGTACCTGCCATGTCCTCGGCCTGAAGCCAAAATCGAGCTTGTGTTCTCAGACTCCGGTCCTAACACTCCTGGCCCAGAGGCCCTCACTTTTGGCAATTTCGGAACCACAATGCAGCACTCTGCCTGCACTCTAGAAAAAATATTGTGCCTAATGAGCTGCCCAGGCACCGCAAATGAGGATAAACCTACACGGCACTCGACTGTACCAAATTTTATAGTCTAACCTGGGCACTAATGCACTGTCTGACACATCCTGAGCCAGAACCTCCTGACCAAAACCCAGGCAGCTGACCGCTCACTGAGCTTATCAGACCCGCCATGGCCCTAGGTCGTCATCTCTTCCTAACTGCTGCTTTTCAGGCTTCAGGACCTAGACGTTATCTCCAACCACTGCCCAGGGTTGAAAATGATGCAGAAATCAGAACACCTTCCCCATGCCAAGAGACCTTGTGATTGGCATGTTGTCCAAATTCCAGTGTAGTTGAAACCAGTGTGGCCCGTGAGCCGCGCCCATGCTCGCGGGCCACATTGGTCACAAACACACATTGTGACCCTCAGCCTGTGCCCAG
The DNA here is from genome assembly GCF_964662115.1 of Mustela nivalis. Lineage (NCBI taxonomy): Eukaryota > Metazoa > Chordata > Mammalia > Carnivora > Mustelidae > Mustela > Mustela nivalis. Next base: position 39,508 of record NW_028135170.1, read on the forward strand.
TTATCAAGTAAGGCCTCAGTTGCTGGATGAAGAGACAGCATATTGGGCCTGCTATGCCCGTAGGCCCCAATTTTTACCATAGTTTGGTTTGTCCCTTCACTCTTCCCCAGGCCTCCTCTTTGGAATTCCTCTTTGGTTCGGACACCTGAGGTAATAAACATGAAAGGAGACCTCCCTTCCCACAGATTGACGAAAAAAATTGGGACTTGGCCAAATCCACAGAGAGGAAGATTCGTCCATGGCCCATGAGGCCTACCAACATTCCAATGCCATCGTTGATACAAAATCCAGAGACAACGCCTGAGCAATTCCTCAGAATCGCTCTTTCTTCATCAACTGAAGAGTTCTTCTCATGGTTTGTAGATGGGGCCTGCCAAACCTACGTCCCCAAACCTAAGCTGAGTTTGTGTTTTCAGACTTCTGTCCTCAAAGTCCTGGGCCACACACCCTCCAGGCTGGGGCCCCTGGAGCCACACATTAGGACTGTGCCTACCCAATCCATGGGAATTCTGCCCATTCCATTGTCCAAAATCATACGAATTAGGAGAACTCTCCAAAGTCCCCGAGGCCATCCCAATACTGTAGGTCTCCTGGGACAAACAAGGGCGGTCTGACACCAGGTGAGCATCTACCTCCACTCATTCCATAGATGGATATCCCCAGAGAAGAAGATTGAACCAGACAGGCCGTAGGCCATAATCGGATCCATTGCTTTCATTTACAGGCATGTCTCCTCAAAAGTCTGAATTCCAATACCATCATAAGGGGTTTCCTGAGGCACCCATCAGAACAAATCTCGTCTCCAAATTGAAACTTGTGCATGGGAGCTATGTCAAAAAATTAGGAGAATACTTCAGGGTCCTGGTGCCACCTCCCCATTCCAAGGCCCTCATGGACACAAACACATATTAGGCCCCATCCTCAGGAAAGTCCATTTCAACACAGCCACCAAGGTTTCTCCCGCAGAGCCATCCGATCTCAACTCTCTTGTTGCTAGGAGACAATTGGAATGCGAGGCGGGCTTCCCTGGCATCCATCCTCCAAAGTTGCTCTGGCGTCATTCCATATGGGATGTCCTGGAGCTGCCCAACAGGTCTCTATTATCCCGCAGAAGGAATCCTTGAAGGGGGCATCCCACAACCCAAACGTTGGAAAACCTGCATGGCCTTGAGATTCTGCTCTGTTCATGAAGGGGCAGTCTTGCACAGAAACTCCAATCTGATCCAACGTCTGATCCTTGCCGTGACTTCAGATGCATGAGATATTGGTTCAGATCTGCAGGGGGGTACCTGCCATGCCCTCGGCCTGAAGCCCAAGTGTAGCTTGTGTTCTCAGACTTCTGTCCTCACACTCCTGGCCCAGAAGCCCTCAAGTTTGGCAATTCCGGACCCACAATGCAGCACTCTGCCTGCCCTCTAAAAAAATATCTGGCCTAATGAACAGCCCAGGCACCTCAAATGAGGATAAACCTACACGGCACTCGACTGTACCCAAAATATATAGTCTAACCTGAGCACTAATGCACTGTGTGACACAAATGAGCCCGAATCTCCTGACCAACACCCAGGCGGCTGACCGCACAGAGAGCACTTCAGACCCGCCATGGCCTTTGGTCGTCATCTCTTCCCAAGTGCGGTTTTCATGCTTCGGAACCTAGACCTTATTTCCAACCACTGCCCAGGTTTGAAAATGATGCAGAAATCAGAACTCCTTACCCATGGCAAGAGAGCTTGTGATTGGTATGTTGTCCAAAGTCTAGTGCAGTTGAAACCAGTGTGGCCCATGAGGCCCCGCCCATGCTCCCGGGACACATTGGTCACAAACACAAATTGTGACCCTCAGCCTGAGACCAGTCTTCAAGTAAGGTCTCTCAGTGGCTGATGAAGAGACAGCATATTGGGCCTGCATGCCCCTAGGCCCAAATTTTTAACCATATTTGGGTTGTCCCTTCTCACTTCCCTAGGGCTCTGCTTGGAATTCCTCTTTCTTGGGGACACCTAAGGTAACAAACCTGAAAGGGGACCTCCATCCCACAGCTTGACGAAAAACAATTGGGACCGGTCCAAATCCACAGAGAGGAATATTCGTCCATGTCCCATGATGCCTCCCCATATACCACGGACATCGTTGATACAAAATCCAGAGACAAAAGCCTGAGCAAGCGCCTCAGACTCGCTCTTTCTTCATATCCTGAAGAGTTCTTCTCATGGTTTGTAGATTGGTCCTGCCATACCTACGTCCCCAAACCTAAGCTGAGTTTGTGTTTTCAGACGTCTGTCCTCAAAGTCCTGGGCCACACACACTCCAGGCTGGGGCCCCTGGAGCCACACATTAGGACTGTGCCTAACAATCCATGAGAATTCTGCCCATTCCATTGTCCAAAATCGAACAAATTAGGAGAAACCTCCAAAGTCCCTGAGGCCATCCCAATTGTGTAGGTCACCCGGAACAAAGATGGGCTGTCTGACACCAGCTGATAATCTACCACCACTCAGACTATACATGGATGTCCCCAGAGGAGAAGATTGAACCACACTGGACCCTAGGCCATAATAGGATCCAATGCCTTGGTTTACAGGCATGTCTCCTCAAAAGCCTGATTCCAATACGAGCATAGGGGGTTTGCTGAGGCACCTAGCAGAACTCATCTCGTCTCCACAAGGAAACCTGTGCATGGGAGCCATCCAAAGCAAAGGAGAGTACTCAGGGTCCCGGGGCCACCGCCCCATTCCAAGGCCCTCATGGACACAAAAACACATTAGGAACCATCCTCAGGAAAGTCCATTTCAACTCAGCCACCCCGGTTGCTCCCACAGAGCCATCAGCTCTAAACTGTATTGTTGCAAGGAGACAATTGGAATGCGAGGCGGGCTTCCCAGGCATCCATCCTCGAACGGTGCTCTGGAGTCATTCCATATGGGATGTCCTGGAGCTGTCCAACAGGTCTCAATTGTCCCGCAGAAGGAACCTTGAAGGGGGCATCCCACAACTCCCAACGTGGGAAAACTTCAGTGGCCTCAGATTCCGCTCCCTTCATGAAGCGGCCGTCATGCACGGAAACTCCGACCTGAGCCAACGTCTGACCTCGCCCTGACTTTAGATGCATGAGTATTGGTTCAGATCTGCAGGGAGTACCTGCCGTGCCCTCGGCCTGAAACCCAAGTCTAGCTTGTCTTCTCAGACTTCCGTCCTCACACTCCTGTCCCCGAAGCCCTCAAGTTTGGCAATTCCGGACGCACAATGCAGCACTCTGCCTGCCCTCTAGAAAAAATTATTGCCTCATGAGCTGCCCAGGCACCTTCAATGAGGATAAACCTCCACAGCATTCGACTTCACCCAAATTATATAGTCTAACCAGGGCACTAATGCACTGCCGGACACAACCTGAGCCCGGACCTCCTGACCAACACTTGGAAAGCAGACCGCACACTGAGCACATAAGACCCGCCATGGCCTTAGGTCATCATCTCTTCCCTACCTCCGTTTTCAGGCCTCAGAACCGAGACATTATCTCCAATCACTGCCCAGGGGTGAGTGTGATGCAGAAATCAGAACACCTCCTTACCCATGGTAAGAAGCCTTGTGGTTGGCACGTCGTCCAACGTTCAGTGTAGGAGAAACCAGCATTTACCCTGAGGCCCCACCCATTCATGAGTGCGACAAGGGCATAAACACGCATTGTGACCCTCAGCATGAGTCCTGTCCTCTAGTAAGTCCTCTCAGTGACTGGACCATTAGATGTGATAATGGGCTTGATATGTCCCTAATCCCCAATTTTTAACCAGATTTCTGATTGTCCAGTCACCCCCCCGCCCAGGGCTCTACTCTGGAATCCCTCATTCGGTGGGACACCTGAGGTTAAAAAGAAAACAACCTCAAAAAAAAAAAAAAAACGGAATTCTTCCATCCCACAGAGTGACCCCAAATGCTTTGGACTGGTTCAAACCACCAGGAAGTACTACTCGTCCATTTCCCATGAAGTCATCCAGAAATTTCACGACCATGAGTGACACGATATCCAGAGACAACTTGAGCAAGAGCCTCACACTCGCCCTTTTCTCAAATCCCGAAATGTTCTCCTCATGGTCTGTAGATAAGTCCTTCCATACCTATGACCTGAAACATAAGCCAAGTTTGTGTTTTCAGACAACTGTCCAAACAGCCCTGGCCTACACAACCTACAGGCTCAGGCCCCTGGAGCCAAACCTGAGGACTGTACTTGCCCTAACCAAGGGAATTGTGTGTGCCTATTCCAATGGCCACATCACTTCTAATAGGATAAACCTCCAAATTCCCTGATCCATGTCATTAGTGGTGGCTTCCCAGGTAAAACAGGGGCAATCTGAGCCCATCTGAGCACCTACCTGTACTCAGACCCATAGACAGATGTCCCCAGAGGTAAAAAGGAAAGAACAGGCCCCTAGGCACTAATCATATCCATTGCTTTGGTTTCCAGGCATCTCTCCTCAGAGGCCTGGATTTCAATACCAGCATATGGCTGTTTCTTGACTCACCCATCAGAGAACATCTCATCTACACATGGGAAACTTGCACGTTGGAGCTGTGTCAAAGCCTCTGTTTAGGAGAACCATTCTGGGCCCCAGTGCCACCGCTTCATTCCAAGGTCTCCATAGACACAAAAGCACATTAGGACCCATCCATAGGAGAGTCCATTTCAACTCAGCCTCCTCGGTTGATCCCCCAGATCCAGCAGATCTAACCTGTCTTGTTTCTAGGAGACGATTGGAATGCGAGGTGGGCTACCCAGCCATGCATCCTTAGAACCCTGCTCAGAATCATTGGCCTGGAGCCAAACAACAGGTGTCAATTGTCCTGCAGAAGACACTTTGCAGTTTGGAGCTTCTCACAAATCCCATCGTGGGAAAACTCCCATGGCCTCGTGATGCCGCCCCTTCGTGAAGGGGCCATCAGGGACAGAAACACCAACTTGAGCGATCGTCTGATCCTCGCCCTGACTTCAGATGCACGAGATCTCGATTCAGGTCTGTAGATTGTGCCATCGCTGATACAAAATCCAGAGACAAAAACCTGAGCAAGCGCCTCAGACTCGCACTTTCTTCATATCCTGAAGAGTTCTTCTCATGGTTTGTAGATCGGATCTGCCATACCAACGTCCCAAAACCTAAGCTGAGTTTGTGTTTTCAGACTTCTGTTTTCAAAGTCCAGGGCCACACACCCTCCAGGCTGGGGCCCCTGGAGCCACACATTAGGACTGTGCCTACCAATCCTTGGGAATTCTGCCCATTTCATTGTCCAAAATCATACAAATTAGGAGAAACCTCCAAAGTCCCTGAGGCCATCCCAATCGTGTAGGTCGCCCGGAACAAACAAGGGCTGTCTGACACCAGCTGATAATCTACCTCCACTCATACCATAAATGGATGTCCCCAGAGGAGAAGATTGAACCAGACAGGACCCTAGGCCATAATAGGATCCATTGCCTTGGTTTACAGGCATGTCTCCTCAAAAGCCTGATTCCAATACGAGCATAGGGGTTTTGCTGAGGCACCCAGCAGAACTCATCTCGTCTCCACAAGGAAACCTGTGCATGGGAGCCATGTCCAAAGCATAGGAGAGTACTTCAGGGTCCCGGGGCCACCGCCCCATTCCAAGGCCCTCATGGACACAAAAACACATTAGGACCCATCCTCAGGGGAGTCCATTTCAACTCAGCCACCCCGGTCGCTCCCGCAGAGCCATCAGATCTAAACTGTCTTGTTACTAGGAGACAATTGGAATGCGAGGCGGGCTTCCCAAGCATCCATCATCGAACGGTGCTCTGGAGTCATTCCATATGGGATGTCCTGGAGCTGTCCAACAGGTCTCAATTGTCCCGCAGAAGGAATCCTTGAAGGGGGCATCCCACAACTCCCAACGTGGGAAAACTTCAGTGGCCTCGAGATTCCGCTCCCTTCATGAAGCGGCCGTCATGCACGGAAACTCCGACCTGAGCCAACGTCTGATCCTCGCCCTGACTTCAGATGCATGAGTATTGGTTCAGATCTGCAGGGAGTACCTGCCGTGCCCTCGGCCTGAAATCCAGTCTAGCTTGTCTTCTCAGACTTCCGTCCTCACACTCCTCACACGTCCTTCACTCCTCACACTCCCCGAAGCCCTCAAGTTTGGCAATTCCGGACCCAAAATGCAGCACTCTGCCTGCCCTCTAGAAAAAAATTATTGCCTCATGAGCTGCCCAGGCACCTTCAATGAGGATAAACCTCCACAGCACTCGACTTCACCCAAATTATATAGTCTAACCTGGGCACTAATGCACTGTCGGACACAACCTGAGCCCGGACCTCCGGACCAACACCCGGAAAGCAGACCGCACACTGAGCACATAAGACCCGCCATGGCCTTAGGTCATCATCTCTTCCCTACCTCAGTTTTCAGGCATCAGAACCGAGACATTATCTCCAATCACTGCCCAGGGGTGAGTGTGATGCAGAAATCAGAACACCTCCTTACCCATGGTAAGAAACCTTGTGGTTGGCACGACGTCTGACGTTCAGTGTAGGAGAAACCAGCATTCACCCTGAGGCCCCGCCCATTCTTGAGTGCGACAAGGGCATAAACACGCATTGTGACCCTCAGCATGAGTCCTGTCCTCTAGTAAGTCCTCTCAGTGACTGGACCATTAGATGTGATAATGGGCTTGATATGTCCCTAAGCCCCAATTTTTAACCAGATTTCTGATTGTCCAGTCACACCCCCCCCAGGGCTCTACGCTGGAATCCCTCATTCGGTGGGACACCTGAGGTTAAAAAGAAAACAACATCAAAAAAAACAAAAAACAAAAAACCGGACTTCTTCCATCCCACAGTTGATCCCAAACGCTTTGGACTGGGCCAAACCACCAGGGAGTAAGGCTCGTCCATTTCCCATGAAGTCATCCAGAAATTTCACGACCATGAGTGACACGATATCCAGAGACAAAAACTTGAGCAAGAGCCTCACACTCGCCCTTTTCTCAAATATCGAAAAGTTCTCCTCATGGTCTGTAGATCAGTCCTGCCATACCTATGAACCAAAACATAAGCCGAGTTTGTGTTTTCAGACAACTGTCCAAACAGCCCTGGCCTACACAACCTACAGGCTCAGGCCCCTGGAGCCAAACCTGAGGACTGTACTTGCCCTCTCCAAGGGAATTCTGTGTGCCCATTCCAATGGCCACAACCCTTCTAATAGGATAAACCTCCAAAGTCCCTGATCCATGTCATTAGTGGTGGCTTCCCAGGTAAAACAGGGGCAATCTGAGCCCATCTGAGCACCTACCTGTACTCAGACCCATAGACAGATGTCCCCAGAGGTAAAAAGGAAAGAACAGGCCCCTAGGCACTAATCATATCCATTGCTTTGGTTTCCAGGCATCTCTCCTCAGAGGCCTGGATTTCAAAACCAGCATATGGCTGTTTCTTGACTCACCCATCAGAGAACATCTCATCTACACATGGGAAACTTGCACGTTGGAGCTGTGTCAAAGCCTCTGTTTAGGAGAACCATTCTGGGCCCCAGTGCCACCGCTTCATTCCAAGGTCTCCATAGACACAAAAGCACATTAGGACCCATCCATAGGAGAGTCCATTTCAACTCAGCCTCCTCGGTTGATCCCCCAGATCCAGCAGATCTAACCTGTCTTGTTTCTAGGAGACGATTGGAATGCGAGGTGGGCTACCCAGCCATGCATCCTTAGAACCCTGCTCAGAATTATTGGCCTGGAGCCAAACAACAGGTCTCCATTGTCCTGCAGAAGACACTTTGCAGTTTGGAGCTTCTCACAAATCCCATCGTGGGAAAACTCCCATGGCCTCGTGATGCCGCCCCTTCGTGAAGGGGCCATCAGGGACAGAAACACCAACTTGAGCGATCGTCTGATCCTCGCCCTGACTTCAGATGCACGAGATCTCGATTCAGGTCTGTAGATTGTGCCATCGCTGATACAAAAATCCAGAGACAAAAACCTGAGCAAGCGCCTCAGACTCGCACTTTCTTCATATCCTGAAGAGTTCTTCTCATGGTTTGTAGATCGGATCTGCCATACCAACGTCCCCAAACCTAAGCTGAGTTTGTGTTTTCAGACTTCTGTTTTCAAAGTCCAGGGCCACACACCCTCCAGGCTGGGGCCCCTGGAGCCACACATTAGGACTGTGCCTACCAATCCATGGGAATTCTGCCCATTCCATTGTCCAAAATCGTACAAATTAGGAGAAACCTCCAAAGTCCCTGAGGCCATCCCAATCGTGTAGGTCGCCCGGAACAAACAAGGGCTGTCTGACACCAGCTGATAATCTACCTCCACTCATACCATAAATGGATGTCCCCAGAGGAGAAGATTGAACCAGACAGGACCCTAGGCCATAATAGGATCCATTGCCTTGGTTTACAGGCATGTCTCCTCAAAAGCCTGATTCCAATACGAGCATAGGGGTTTTGCTGAGGCACCCAGCAGAACTCATCTCGTCTCCACAAGGAAACCTGTGCATGGGAGCCATGTCCAAAGCATAGGAGAGTACTTCAGGGTCCCGGTGCCACCGCCCCATTCCAAGGCCCTCATGGACACAAAAACACATTAGGACCCATCCTCAGGGGAGTCCATTTCAACTCAGCCACCCCGGTCGCTCCCGCAGAGCCATCAGATCTAAACTGTCTTGTTGCTAGGAGACAATTGGAATGCGAGGCGGGCTTCCCAAGCATCCATCATCGAACGGTGCTCTGGAGTCATTCCATATGGGATGTCCTGGAGCTGTCCAACAGGTCTCAATTGTCCCGCAGAAGGAATCCTTGAAGGGGGCATCCCACAACTCCCAACGTGGGAAAACTTCAGTGGCCTCGAGATTCCGCTCCCTTCATGAAGCGGCCGTCATGCACGGAAACTCCGACCTGAGCCAACGTCTGATCCTCGCCCTGACTTCAGATGCATGAGTATTGGTTCAGATCTGCAGGGAGTACCTGCCGTGCCCTCGGCCTGAAATCCAGTCTAGCTTGTCTTCTCAGACTTCCGTCCTCACACTCCTCACACGTCCTTCACTCCTCACACTCCCCGAAGCCCTCAAGTTTGGCAATTCCGGACCCAAAATGCAGCACTCTGCCTGCCCTCTAGAAAAAAATTATTGCCTCATGAGCTGCCCAGGCACCTTCAATGAGGATAAACCTCCACAGCACTCGACTTCACCCAAATTATATAGTCTAACCTGGGCACTAATGCACTGTCGGACACAACCTGAGCCCGGACCTCCTGACCAACACCCGGAAAGCAGACCGCACACTGAGCACATAAGACCCGCCATGGCCTTAGGTCATCATCTCTTCCCTACCTCAGTTTTCAGGCATCAGAACCGAGACATTATCTCCAATCACTGCCCAGGGGTGAGTGTGATGCAGAAATCAGAACACCTCCTTACCCATGGTAAGAAACCTTGTGGTTGGCACGTCGTCCAACGTTCAGTGTAGGAGAAACCAGCATTCACCCTGAGGCCCCGCCCATTCTTGAGTGCGACAAGGGCATAAACACGCATTGTGACCCTCAGCATGAGTCCTGTCCTCTAGTAAGTCCTCTCAGTGACTGGACCATTAGATGTGATAATGGGCTTGATATGTCCCTAAGCCCCAATTTTTAACCAGATTTCTGATTGTCCAGTCACCCCCCCCCCAGGGCTCTACGCTGGAATCCCTCATTCGGTGGGACACCTGAGGTTAAAAAGAAAACAACATCAAAAAAAACAAAAAACAAAAAACCGGACTTCTTCCATCCCACAGTTGATCCCAAACGCTTTGGACTGGGCCAAACCACCAGGGAGTAAGGCTCGTCCATTTCCCATGAAGTCATCCAGAAATTTCACGACCATGAGTGACACGATATCCAGAGACAAAAACTTGAGCAAGAGCCTCACACTCGCCCTTTTCTCAAATATCGAAAAGTTCTCCTCATGGTCTGTAGATCAGTCCTGCCATACCTATGAACCAAAACATAAGCCGAGTTTGTGTTTTCAGACAACTGTCCAAACAGCCCTGGCCTACACAACCTACAGGCTCAGGCCCCTGGAGCCAAACCTGAGGACTGTACTTGCCCTCTCCAAGGGAATTCTGTGTGCCCATTCCAATGGCCACAACCCTTCTAATAGGATAAACCTCCAAAGTCCCTGATCCATGTCATTAGTGGTGGCTTCCCAGGTAAAACAGGGGCAATCTGAGCCCATCTGAGCACCTACCTGTACTCAGACCCATAGACAGATGTCCCCAGAGGTAAAAAGGAAAGAACAGGCCCCTAGGCACTAATCATATCCATTGCTTTGGTTTCCAGGCATCTCTCCTCAGAGGCCTGGATTTCAAAACCAGCATATGGCTGTTTCTTGACTCACCCATCAGAGAACATCTCATCTACACATGGGAAACTTGCACGTTGGAGCTGTGTCAAAGCCTCTGTTTAGGAGAACCATTCTGGGCCCCAGTGCCACCGCTTCATTCCAAGGTCTCCATAGACACAAAAGCACATTAGGACCCATCCATAGGAGAGTCCATTTCAACTCAGCCTCCTCGGTTGATCCCCCAGATCCAGCAGATCTAACCTGTCTTGTTTCTAGGAGACGATTGGAATGCGAGGTGGGCTACCCAGCCATGCATCCTTAGAACCCTGCTCAGAATTATTGGCCTGGAGCCAAACAACAGGTCTCCATTGTCCTGCAGAAGACACTTTGCAGTTTGGAGCTTCTCACAAATCCCATCGTGGGAAAACTCCCATGGCCTCGTGATGCCGCCCCTTCGTGAAGGGGCCATCAGGGACAGAAACACCAACTTGAGCGATCGTCTGATCCTCGCCCTGACTTCAGATGCACGAGATCTCGATTCAGGTCTGTAGATTGTGCCATCGCTGATACAAAAATCCAGAGACAAAAACCTGAGCAAGCGCCTCAGACTCGCACTTTCTTCATATCCTGAAGAGTTCTTCTCATGGTTTGTAGATCGGATCTGCCATACCAACGTCCCCAAACCTAAGCTGAGTTTGTGTTTTCAGACTTCTGTTTTCAAAGTCCAGGGCCACACACCCTCCAGGCTGGGGCCCCTGGAGCCACACATTAGGACTGTGCCTTCCAATCCATGGGAATTCTGCCCATTCCATTGTCCAAAATCGTACAAATTAGGAGAAACCTCCAAAGTCCCTGAGGCCATCCCAATCGTGCAGGGCGCCCGGAACAAACAAGGGCTGTCTGACACCAGCTGATAATCTACCTCCACTCATACCATAAATGGATGTCCCCAGAGGAGAAGATTGAACCAGACAGGACCCTAGGCCATAATAGGATCCATTGCCTTGGTTTACAGGCATGTCTCCTCAAAAGCCTGATTCCAATACGAGCATAGGGGTTTTGCTGAGGCACCCAGCAGAACTCATCTCGTCTCCACAAGGAAACCTGTGCATGGGAGCCATGTCCAAAGCATAGGAGAGTACTTCAGGGTCCCGGTGCCACCGCCCCATTCCAAGGCCCTCATGGACACAAAAACACATTAGGACCCATCCTCAGGGGAGTCCATTTCAACTCAGCCACCCCGGTCGCTCCCGCAGAGCCATCAGATCTAAACTGTCTTGTTGCTAGGAGACAATTGGAATGCGAGGCGGGCTTCCCAAGCATCCATCATCGAACGGTGCTCTGGAGTCATTCCATATGGGATGTCCTGGAGCTGTCCAACAGGTCTCAATTGTCCCGCAGAAGGAATCCTTGAAGGGGGCATCCCACAACTCCCAACGTGGGAAAACTTCAGTGGCCTCGAGATTCCGCTCCCTTCATGAAGCGGCCGTCATGCACGGAAACTCCGACCTGAGCCAACGTCTGATCCTCGCCCTGACTTCAGATGCATGAGTATTGGTTCAGATCTGCAGGGAGTACCTGCCGTGCCCTCGGCCTGAAATCCAGTCTAGCTTGTCTTCTCAGACTTCCGTCCTCACACTCCTCACACGTCCTTCACTCCTCACACTCCCCGAAGCCCTCAAGTTTGGCAATTCCGGACCCAAAATGCAGCACTCTGCCTGCCCTCTAGAAAAAAATTATTGCCTCATGAGCTGCCCAGGCACCTTCAATGAGGATAAACCTCCACAGCACTCGACTTCACCCAAATTATATAGTCTAACCTGGGCACTAATGCACTGTCGGACACAACCTGAGCCCGGACCTCCTGACCAACACCCGGAAAGCAGACCGCACACTGAGCACATAAGACCCGCCATGGCCTTAGGTCATCATCTCTTCCCTACCTCAGTTTTCAGGCATCAGAACCGAGACATTATCTCCAATCACTGCCCAGGGGTGAGTGTGATGCAGAAATCAGAACACCTCCTTACCCATGGTAAGAAACCTTGTGGTTGGCACGTCGTCCGACGTTCAGTGTAGGAGAAACCAGCATTCACCCTGAGGCCCCGCCCATTCTTGAGTGCGACAAGGGCATAAACACGCATTGTGACCCTCAGCATGAGTCCTGTCCTCTAGTAAGTCCTCTCAGTGACTGGACCATTAGATGTGATAATGGGCTTGATATGTCCCTAAGCCCCAATTTTTAACCAGATTTCTGATTGTCCAGTCACCCCCCCCCCAGGGCTCTACGCTGGAATCCCTCATTCGGTGGGACACCTGAGGTTAAAAAGAAAACAACATCAAAAAAAACAAAAAACAAAAAACCGGACTTCTTCCATCCCACAGTTGATCCCAAACGCTTTGGACTGGGCCAAACCACCAGGGAGTAAGGCTCGTCCATTTCCCATGAAGTCATCCAGAAATTTCACGACCATGAGTGACACGATATCCAGAGACAAAAACTTGAGCAAGAGCCTCACACTCGCCCTTTTCTCAAATATCGAAAAGTTCTCCTCATGGTCTGTAGATCAGTCCTGCCATACCTATGAACCAAAACATAAGCCGAGTTTGTGTTTTCAGACAACTGTCCAAACAGCCCTGGCCTACACAACCTACAGGCTCAGGCCCCTGGAGCCAAACCTGAGGACTGTACTTGCCCTCTCCAAGGGAATTCTGTGTGCCCATTCCAATGGCCACAACCCTTCTAATAGGATAAACCTCCAAAGTCCCTGATCCATGTCATTAGTGGTGGCTTCCCAGGTAAAACAGGGGCAATCTGAGCCCATCTGAGCACCTACCTGTACTCAGACCCATAGACAGATGTCCCCAGAGGTAAAAAGGAAAGAACAGGCCCCTAGGCACTAATCATATCCATTGCTTTGGTTTCCAGGCATCTCTCCTCAGAGGCCTGGATTTCAAAACCAGCATATGGCTGTTTCTTGACTCACCCATCAGAGAACATCTCATCTACACATGGGAAACTTGCACGTTGGAGCTGTGTCAAAGCCTCTGTTTAGGAGAACCATTCTGGGCCCCAGTGCCACCGCTTCATTCCAAGGTCTCCATAGACACAAAAGCACATTAGGACCCATCCATAGGAGAGTCCATTTCAACTCAGCCTCCTCGGTTGATCCCCCAGATCCAGCAGATCTAACCTGTCTTGTTTCTAGGAGACGATTGGAATGCGAGGTGGGCTACCCAGCCATGCATCCTTAGAACCCTGCTCAGAATTATTGGCCTGGAGCCAAACAACAGGTCTCCATTGTCCTGCAGAAGACACTTTGCAGTTTGGAGCTTCTCACAAATCCCATCGTGGGAAAACTCCCATGGCCTCGTGATGCCGCCCCTTCGTGAAGGGGCCATCAGGGACAGAAACACCAACTTGAGCGATCGTCTGATCCTCGCCCTGACTTCAGATGCACGAGATCTCGATTCAGGTCTGTAGATTGTGCCATCGCTGATACAAAAATCCAGAGACAAAAACCTGAGCAAGCGCCTCAGACTCGCACTTTCTTCATATCCTGAAGAGTTCTTCTCATGGTTTGTAGATCGGATCTGCCATACCAACGTCCCCAAACCTAAGCTGAGTTTGTGTTTTCAGACTTCTGTTTTCAAAGTCCAGGGCCACACACCCTCCAGGCTGGGGCCCCTGGAGCCACACATTAGGACTGTGCCTTCCAATCCATGGGAATTCTGCCCATTCCATTGTCCAAAATCGTACAAATTAGGAGAAACCTCCAAAGTCCCTGAGGCCATCCCAATCGTGCAGGGCGCCCGGAACAAACAAGGGCTGTCTGACACCAGCTGATAATCTACCTCCACTCATACCGTAAATGGATGTCCCCAGAGGAGAAGATTGAACCAGACAGGACCCTAGGCCATAATAGGATCCATTGCCTTGGTTTACAGGCATGTCTCCTCAAAAGCCTGATTCCAATACGAGCATAGGGGTTTTGCTGAGGCACCCAGCAGAACTCATCTCGTCTCCACAAGGAAACCTGTGCATGGGAGCCATGTCCAAAGCATAGGAGAGTACTTCAGGGTCCCGGTGCCACCGCCCCATTCCAAGGCCCTCATGGACACAAAAACACATTAGGACCCATCCTCAGGGGAGTCCATTTCAACTCAGCCACCCCGGTCGCTCCCGCAGAGCCATCAGATCTAAACTGTCTTGTTGCTAGGAGACAATTGGAATGCGAGGCGGGCTTCCCAAGCATCCATCATCGAACGGTGCTCTGGAGTCATTCCATATGGGATGTCCTGGAGCTGTCCAACAGGTCTCAATTGTCCCGCAGAAGGAATCCTTGAAGGGGGCATCCCACAACTCCCAACGTGGGAAAACTTCAGTGGCCTCGAGATTCCGCTCCCTTCATGAAGCGGCCGTCATGCACGGAAACTCCGACCTGAGCCAACGTCTGATCCTCGCCCTGACTTCAGATGCATGAGTATTGGTTCAGATCTGCAGGGAGTACCTGCCGTGCCCTCGGCCTGAAATCCAGTCTAGCTTGTCTTCTCAGACTTCCGTCCTCACACTCCTCACACGTCCTTCACTCCTCACACTCCCCGAAGCCCTCAAGTTTGGCAATTCCGGACCCAAAATGCAGCACTCTGCCTGCCCTCTAGAAAAAAATTATTGCCTCATGAGCTGCCCAGGCACCTTCAATGAGGATAAACCTCCACAGCACTCGACTTCACCCAAATTATATAGTCTAACCTGGGCACTAATGCACTGTCGGACACAACCTGAGCCCGGACCTCCTGACCAACACCCGGAAAGCAGACCGCACACTGAGCACATAAGACCCGCCATGGCCTTAGGTCATCATCTCTTCCCTACCTCAGTTTTCAGGCATCAGAACCGAGACATTATCTCCAATCACTGCCCAGGGGTGAGTGTGATGCAGAAATCAGAACACCTCCTTACCCATGGTAAGAAACCTTGTGGTTGGCACGTCGTCTGACGTTCAGTGTAGGAGAAACCAGCATTCACCCTGAGGCCCCGCCCATTCTTGAGTGCGACAAGGGCATAAACACGCATTGTGACCCTCAGCATGAGTCCTGTCCTCTAGTAAGTCCTCTCAGTGACTGGACCATTAGATGTGATAATGGGCTTGATATGTCCCTAAGCCCCAATTTTTAACCAGATTTCTGATTGTCCAGTCACCCCCCCCCCCAGGGCTCTACGCTGGAATCCCTCATTCGGTGGGACACCTGAGGTTAAAAAGAAAACAACATCAAAAAAAACAAAAAACAAAAAACCGGACTTCTTCCATCCCACAGTTGATCCCAAACGCTTTGGACTGGGCCAAACCACCAGGGAGTAAGGCTCGTCCATTTCCCATGAAGTCATCCAGAAATTTCACGACCATGAGTGACACGATATCCAGAGACAAAAACTTGAGCAAGAGCCTCACACTCGCCCTTTTCTCAAATCCCGAAAAGTTCTCCTCATGGTCTGTAGATCAGTCCTGCCATACCTATGAACCAAAACATAAGCCGAGTTTGTGTTTTCAGACAACTGTCCAAACAGCCCTGGCCTACACAACCTACAGGCTCAGGCCCCTGGAGCCAAACCTGAGGACTGTACTTGCCCTCTCCAAGGGAATTCTGTGTGCCCATTCCAATGGCCACAACCCTTCTAATAGGATAAACCTCCAAAGTCCCTGATCCATGTCATTAGTGGTGGCTTCCCAGGTAAAACAGGGGCAATCTGAGCCCATCTGAGCACCTACCTGTACTCAGACCCATAGACAGATGTCCCCAGAGGTAAAAAGGAAAGAACAGGCCCCTAGGCACTAATCATATCCATTGCTTTGGTTTCCAGGCATCTCTCCTCAGAGGCCTGGATTTCAAAACCAGCATATGGCTGTTTCTTGACTCACCCATCAGAGAACATCTCATCTACACATGGGAAACTTGCACGTTGGAGCTGTGTCAAAGCCTCTGTTTAGGAGAACCCTTCTGGGCCCCAGTGCCACCGCTTCATTCCAAGGTCTCCATAGACACAAAAGCACATTAGGACCCATCCATAGGAGAGTCCATTTCAACTCAGCCTCCTCGGTTGATCCCCCAGATCCAGCAGATCTAACCTGTCTTGTTTCTAGGAGACAATTGGAATGCGAGGTGGGCTACCCAGCCATGCATCCTTAGAACCCTGCTCAGAATTATTGGCCTGGAGCCAAACAACAGGTCTCCATTGTCCTGCAGAAGACACTTTGCAGTTTGGAGCTTCTCACAAATCCCATCGTGGGAAAACTCCCATGGCCTCGTGATGCCGCCCCTTCGTGAAGGGGCCATCAGGGACAGAAACACCAACTTGAGCGATCGTCTGATCCTCGCCCTGACTTCAGATGCACGAGATCTCGATTCAGGTCTGTAGATTGTGCCATCGCTGATACAAAAATCCAGAGACAAAAACCTGAGCAAGCGCCTCAGACTCGCACTTTCTTCATATCCTGAAGAGTTCTTCTCATGGTTTGTAGATCGGATCTGCCATACCAACGTCCCCAAACCTAAGCTGAGTTTGTGTTTTCAGACTTCTGTTTTCAAAGTCCAGGGCCACACACCCTCCAGGCTGGGGCCCCTGGAGCCACACATTAGGACTGTGCCTACCAATCCATGGGAATTCTGCCCATTCCATTGTCCAAAATCGTACAAATTAGGAGAAACCTCCAAAGTCCCTGAGGCCATCCCAATCGTGCAGGGCGCCCGGAACAAACAAGGGCTGTCTGACACCAGCTGATAATCTACCTCCACTCATACCATAAATGGATGTCCCCAGAGGAGAAGATTGAACCAGACAGGACCCTAGGCCATAATAGGATCCATTGCCTTGGTTTACAGGCATGTCTCCTCAAAAGCCTGATTCCAATACGAGCATAGGGGTTTTGCTGAGGCACCCAGCAGAACTCATCTCGTCTCCACAAGGAAACCTGTGCATGGGAGCCATGTCCAAAGCATAGGAGAGTACTTCAGGGTCCCGGTGCCACCGCCCCATTCCAAGGCCCTCATGGACACAAAAACACATTAGGACCCATCCTCAGGGGAGTCCATTTCAACTCAGCCACCCCGGTCGCTCCCGCAGAGCCATCAGATCTAAACTGTCTTGTTGCTAGGAGACAATTGGAATGCGAGGCGGGCTTCCCAAGCATCCATCATCGAACGGTGCTCTGGAGTCATTCCATATGGGATGTCCTGGAGCTGTCCAACAGGTCTCAATTGTCCCGCAGAAGGAATCCTTGAAGGGGGCATCCCACAACTCCCAACGTGGGAAAACTTCAGTGGCCTCGAGATTCCGCTCCCTTCATGAAGCGGCCGTCATGCACGGAAACTCCGACCTGAGCCAACGTCTGATCCTCGCCCTGACTTCAGATGCATGAATATTGGTTCAGATCTGCGGGGAGTACCTGCCGTGCCCTCGGCCTGAAATCCAGTCTAGCTTGTCTTCTCAGACTTCCGTCCTCACACTCCTCACACGTCCTTCACTCCTCACACTCCCCGAAGCCCTCAAGTTTGGCAATTCCGGACCCAAAATGCAGCACTCTGCCTGCCCTCTAGAAAAAAATTATTGCCTCATGAGCTGCCCAGGCACCTTCAATGAGGATAAACCTCCACAGCACTCGACTTCACCCAAATTATATAGTCTAACCTGGGCACTAATGCACTGTCGGACACAACCTGAGCCCGGACCTCCTGACCAACACCCGGAAAGCAGACCGCACACTGAGCACATAAGACCCGCCATGGCCTTAGGTCATCATCTCTTCCCTACCTCAGTTTTCAGGCCTCAGAACCGAGACATTATCTCCAATCACTGCCCAGGGGTGAGTGTGATGCAGAAATCAGAACACCTCCTTACCCATGGTAAGAAACCTTGTGGTTGGCACGTCGTCCAACGTTCAGTGTAGGAGAAACCAGCATTCACCCTGAGGCCCCGCCCATTCTTGAGTGCGACAAGGGCATAAACACGCATTGTGACCCTCAGCATGAGTCCTGTCCTCTAGTAAGTCCTCTCAGTGACTGGACCATTAGATGTGATAATGGGCTTGATATGTCCCTAAGCCCCAATTTTTAACCAGATTTCTGATTGTCCAGTCACCCCCCCCCCCAGGGCTCTACGCTGGAATCCCTCATTCGGTGGGACACCTGAGCTTAAAAAGAAAACAACATCAAAAAAAAAAAAAAAACAAAAAACCGGACTTCTTCCATCCCACAGTTGACCCCAAACGCTTTGGACTGGGCCAAACCACCAGGGAGTAAGGCTCGTCCATTTCCCATGAAGTCATCCAGAAATTTCACGACCATGAGTGACACGATATCCAGAGACAAAAACTTGAGCAAGAGCCTCACACTCGCCCTTTTCTCAAATCCCGAAAAGTTCTCCTCATGGTCTGTAGATCAGTCCTGCCATACCTATGACCTGAAACATAAGCCATGTTTGTGTTTTCAGACAACTGTCCAAACAGCCCTGGCCTACACAACCTACAGGCTCAGGCCCCTGGAGCCAAACCTGAGGACTGTACTTGCCCTCTCCAAGGGAATTCTGTGTGCCCATTCCAATGGCCACAACCCTTCTAATAGGATAAACCTCCAAAGTCCCTGATCCATGTCATTAGTGGTGGCTTCCCAGGTAAAACAGGGGCAATCTGAGCCCATCTGAGCACCTACCTGTACTCAGACCCATAGACAGATGTCCCCAGAGGTAAAAAGGAAAGAACAGGCCCCTAGGCACTAATCATATCCATTGCTTTGGTTTCCAGGCATCTCTCCTCAGAGGCCTGGATTTCAAAACCAGCATATGGCTGTTTCTTGACTCACCCATCAGAGAACATCTCATCTACACATGGGAAACTTGCACGTTGGAGCTGTGTCAAAGCCTCTGTTTAGGAGAACCCTTCTGGGCCCCAGTGCCACCGCTTCATTCCAAGGTCTCCATAGACACAAAAGCACATTAGGACCCATCCATAGGAGAGTCCATTTCAACTCAGCCTCCTCGGTTGATCCCCCAGATCCAGCAGATCTAACCTGTCTTGTTTCTAGGAGACAATTGGAATGCGAGGTGGGCTACCCAGCCATGCATCCTTAGAACCCTGCTCAGAATTATTGGCCTGGAGCCAAACAACAGGTCTCCATTGTCCTGCAGAAGACACTTTGCAGTTTGGAGCTTCTCACAAATCCCATCGTGGGAAAACTCCCATGGCCTCGTGATGCCGCCCCTTCGTGAAGGGGCCATCAGGGACAGAAACACCAACTTGAGCGATCGTCTGATCCTCGCCCTGACTTCAGATGCACGAGATCTCGATTCAGGTCTGTAGATTGTGCCATCGCTGATACAAAAATCCAGAGACAAAAACCTGAGCAAGCGCCTCAGACTCGCACTTTCTTCATATCCTGAAGAGTTCTTCTCATGGTTTGTAGATCGGATCTGCCATACCAACGTCCCCAAACCTAAGCTGAGTTTGTGTTTTCAGACTTCTGTTTTCAAAGTCCAGGGCCACACACCCTCCAGGCTGGGGCCCCTGGAGCCACACATTAGGACTGTGCCTACCAATCCATGGGAATTCTGCCCATTCCATTGTCCAAAATCGTACAAATTAGGAGAAACCTCCAAAGTCCCTGAGGCCATCCCAATCGTGCAGGGCGCCCGGAACAAACAAGGGCTGTCTGACACCAGCTGATAATCTACCTCCACTCATACCATAAATGGATGTCCCCAGAGGAGAAGATTGAACCAGACAGGACCCTAGGCCATAATAGGATCCATTGCCTTGGTTTACAGGCATGTCTCCTCAAAAGCCTGATTCCAATACGAGCATAGGGGTTTTGCTGAGGCACCCAGCAGAACTCATCTCGTCTCCACAAGGAAACCTGTGCATGGGAGCCATGTCCAAAGCATAGGAGAGTACTTCAGGGTCCCGGTGCCACCGCCCCATTCCAAGGCCCTCATGGACACAAAAACACATTAGGACCCATCCTCAGGGGAGTCCATTTCAACTCAGCCACCCCGGTCGCTCCCGCAGAGCCATCAGATCTAAACTGTCTTGTTGCTAGGAGACAATTGGAATGCGAGGCGGGCTTCCCAAGCATCCATCATCGAACGGTGCTCTGGAGTCATTCCATATGGGATGTCCTGGAGCTGTCCAACAGGTCTCAATTGTCCCGCAGAAGGAATCCTTGAAGGGGGCATCCCACAACTCCCAACGTGGGAAAACTTCAGTGGCCTCGAGATTCCGCTCCCTTCATGAAGCGGCCGTCATGCACGGAAACTCCGACCTGAGCCAACGTCTGATCCTCGCCCTGACTTCAGATGCATGAGTATTGGTTCAGATCTGCAGGGAGTACCTGCCGTGCCCTCGGCCTGAAATCCAGTCTAGCTTGTCTTCTCAGACTTCCGTCCTCACACTCCTCACACGTCCTTCACTCCTCACACTCCCCGAAGCCCTCAAGTTTGGCAATTCCGGACCCAAAATGCAGCACTCTGCCTGCCCTCTAGAAAAAAATTATTGCCTCATGAGCTGCCCAGGCACCTTCAATGAGGATAAACCTCCACAGCACTCGACTTCACCCAAATTATATAGTCTAACCTGGGCACTAATGCACTGTCGGACACAACCTGAGCCCGGACCTCCTGACCAACACCCGGAAAGCAGACCGCACACTGAGCACATAAGACCCGCCATGGCCTTAGGTCATCATCTCTTCCCTACCTCAGTTTTCAGGCCTCAGAACCGAGACATTATCTCCAATCACTGCCCAGGGGTGAGTGTGATGCAGAAATCAGAACACCTCCTTACCCATGGTAAGAAACCTTGTGGTTGGCACGTCGTCCAACGTTCAGTGTAGGAGAAACCAGCATTCACCCTGAGGCCCCGCCCATTCTTGAGTGCGACAAGGGCATAAACACGCATTGTGACCCTCAGCATGAGTCCTGTCCTCTAGTAAGTCCTCTCAGTGACTGGACCATTAGATGTGATAATGGGCTTGATATGTCCCTAAGCCCCAATTTTTAACCAGATTTCTGATTGTCCAGTCACCCCCCCCCCCAGGGCTCTACGCTGGAATCCCTCATTCGGTGGGACACCTGAGGTTAAAAAGAAAACAACATCAAAAAAAACAAAAAACAAAAAACCGGACTTCTTCCATCCCACAGTTGACCCCAAACGCTTTGGACTGGGCCAAACCACCAGGGAGTAAGACTCGTCCATTTCCCATGAAGTCATCCAGAAATTTCACGACCATGAGTGACACGATATCCAGAGACAAAAACTTGAGCAAGAGCCTCACACTCGCCCTTTTCTCAAATCCCGAAAAGTTCTCCTCATGGTCTGTAGATAAGTCCTGCCATACCTATGACCTGAAACATAAGCCATGTTTGTGTTTTCAGACAACTGTCCAAACAGCCCTGGCCTACACAACCTACAGGCTCAGGCCCCTGGAGCCAAACCTGAGGACTGTACTTGCCCTCTCCAAGGGAATTCTGTGTGCCCATTCCAATGGCCACAACCCTTCTAATAGGATAAACCTCCAAAGTCCCTGATCCATCTCATTAGTGGTGGCTTCCCAGGTAAAACAGGGGCAATCTGAGCCCATCTGAGCACCTACCTGTACTCAGACCCATAGACAGATGTCCCCAGAGGTAAAAAGGAAAGAACAGGCCCCTAGGCACTAATCATATCCATTGCTTTGGTTTCCAGGCATCTCTCCTCAGAGGCCTGGATTTCAAAACCAGCATATGGCTGTTTCTTGACTCACCCATCAGAGAACATCTCATCTACACATGGGAAACTTGCACGTTGGAGCTGTGTCAAAGCCTCTGTTTAGGAGAACCCTTCTGGGCCCCAGTGCCACCGCTTCATTCCAAGGTCTCCATAGACACAAAAGCACATTAGGACCCATCCATAGGAGAGTCCATTTCAACTCAGCCTCCTCGGTTGATCCCCCAGATCCAGCAGATCTAACCTGTCTTGTTTCTAGGAGACAATTGGAATGCGAGGTGGGCTACCCAGCCATGCATCCTTAGAACCCTGCTCAGAATTATTGGCCTGGAGCCAAACAACAGGTCTCCATTGTCCTGCAGAAGACACTTTGCAGTTTGGAGCTTCTCACAAATCCCATCGTGGGAAAACTCCCATGGCCTCGTGATGCCGCCCCTTCGTGAAGGGGCCATCAGGGACAGAAACACCAACTTGAGCGATCGTCTGATCCTCGCCCTGACTTCAGATGCACGAGATCTCGATTCAGGTCTGTAGATTGTGCCATCGCTGATACAAAAATCCAGAGACAAAAACCTGAGCAAGCGCCTCAGACTCGCACTTTCTTCATATCCTGAAGAGTTCTTCTCATGGTTTGTAGATCGGATCTGCCATACCAACGTCCCCAAACCTAAGCTGAGTTTGTGTTTTCAGACTTCTGTTTTCAAAGTCCAGGGCCACACACCCTCCAGGCTGGGGCCCCTGGAGCCACACATTAGGACTGTGCCTACCAATCCATGGGAATTCTGCCCATTCCATTGTCCAAAATCGTACAAATTAGGAGAAACCTCCAAAGTCCCTGAGGCCATCCCAATCGTGCAGGGCGCCCGGAACAAACAAGGGCTGTCTGACACCAGCTGATAATCTACCTCCACTCATACCATAAATGGATGTCCCCAGAGGAGAAGATTGAACCAGACAGGACCCTAGGCCATAATAGGATCCATTGCCTTGGTTTACAGGCATGTCTCCTCAAAAGCCTGATTCCAATACGAGCATAGGGGTTTTGCTGAGGCACCCAGCAGAACTCATCTCGTCTCCACAAGGAAACCTGTGCATGGGAGCCATGTCCAAAGCATAGGAGAGTACTTCAGGGTCCCGGTGCCACCGCCCCATTCCAAGGCCCTCATGGACACAAAAACACATTAGGACCCATCCTCAGGGGAGTCCATTTCAACTCAGCCACCCCGGTCGCTCCCGCAGAGCCATCAGATCTAAACTGTCTTGTTGCTAGGAGACAATTGGAATGCGAGGCGGGCTTCCCAAGCATCCATCATCGAACGGTGCTCTGGAGTCATTCCATATGGGATGTCCTGGAGCTGTCCAACAGGTCTCAATTGTCCCGCAGAAGGAATCCTTGAAGGGGGCATCCCACAACTCCCAACGTGGGAAAACTTCAGTGGCCTCGAGATTCCGCTCCCTTCATGAAGCGGCCGTCATGCACGGAAACTCCGACCTGAGCCAACGTCTGATCCTCGCCCTGACTTCAGATGCATGAGTATTGGTTCAGATCTGCAGGGAGTACCTGCCGTGCCCTCGGCCTGAAATCCAGTCTAGCTTGTCTTCTCAGACTTCCGTCCTCACACTCCTCACACGTCCTTCACTCCTCACACTCCCCGAAGCCCTCAAGTTTGGCAATTCCGGACCCAAAATGCAGCACTCTGCCTGCCCTCTAGAAAAAAATTATTGCCTCATGAGCTGCCCAGGCACCTTCAATGAGGATAAACCTCCACAGCACTCGACTTCACCCAAATTATATAGTCTAACCTGGGCACTAATGCACTGTCGGACACAACCTGAGCCCGGACCTCCTGACCAACACCCGGAAAGCAGACCGCACACTGAGCACATAAGACCCGCCATGGCCTTAGGTCATCATCTCTTCCCTACCTCAGTTTTCAGGCCTCAGAACCGAGACATTATCTCCAATCACTGCCCAGGGGTGAGTGTGATGCAGAAATCAGAACACCTCCTTACCCATGGTAAGAAACCTTGTGGTTGGCACGTCGTCCAACGTTCAGTGTAGGAGAAACCAGCATTCACCCTGAGGCCCCGCCCATTCTTGAGTGCGACAAGGGCATAAACACGCATTGTGACCCTCAGCATGAGTCCTGTCCTCTAGTAAGTCCTCTCAGTGACTGGACCATTAGATGTGATAATGGGCTTGATATGTCCCTAAGCCCCAATTTTTAACCAGATTTCTGATTGTCCAGTCACCCCCACCCCAGGGCTCTACTCTGGAATCCCTCATTCGGTGGGACACCTGAGGTTAAAAAGAAAACAACATCAAAAAAAAAAAAAAAAAAAAACGGACTTCTTCCATCCCACAATGTGACCCCAAACGCTTTGGACTGGGCCAAACCACCAGGGAGTAAGACTCGTCCATTTCCCATGAAGTCATCCAGAAATTTCACGACCATGAGTGACACGATATCCAGAGACAAAAACTTGAGCAAGAGCCTCACACTCGCCCTTTTGTCAAATCCCGAAATGTTTTCCTCATGGTCTGTAGATAAGTCCTGCCATCCCTATGACCTGAAACATAAGCCAAGTTTGTGTTTTCAGACAACTGTCCAAACAGTCCTGGCCTACTCAACCTACAGGCTCAGGCCCCTGGAGCCAAACCTGAGGACTGTACTTGCCCTCTCCAAGGGAATTGTGTGTGCCCATTCCAATGGCTACATCCCTTCTAATAGGATAAACCTCCAAAGTCCCTGATCCATCTCATTAGTGGTGGCTTCCCAGGTAAAACAGGGGCAATCTGAGCCCATCTGAGCACCTACCTGTACTCAGACCCATAGACAGATGTCCCCAGAGGTAAAAAGGAAAGAACAGGCCCCTAGGCACTAATCATATCCATTGCTTTTGTCTCCAGGCATCTCTCCTCAGAGGCCTGGATTTCAAAACCAGCATATGGCTGTTTCTTGACTCACCCATCAGAAAATATCTCATCTACACATGGGAAACTTGCACGTTGGAGCTTTTTTAAAGGCTCTGTTTAGGAGAACCCTTCAGAGCCCCAGAGCCACCACTTCATTCCAAGGTCTCCAAAGACACAAAAGCACAATAGGACCCATCTACAGGAGAGTCTATTTCAACTCAGCTTCCTCGGTTTCTCCCCTAGATCCAGCAGAACTAACCTGTCTAGTTGCTAGGAGACAATTGGAATGCGAGGTGGGCTACCCAGCCATCCATCCTTAGAACCCTGCTCAGAATCATTAGTCTGGAGCCAACAACAGGTCTCAATTGTCCTGCAGAAGACACTTTGCAGTTTGGAGCTTCTCACAATTCCGATTGTGGGAAAACCGCCATGGCCTCGTGATCCCCCCCTTCATGAGGGGGCTATCAGGGTCAGAAACTCCAACCTGAGCGATCGTCTGATCCTCGCCATGACTTCAGATGCACGAGATCTCTATTCAGTTCTGTAGATTGTGCCTGCCATGTCCTCACCCAGAAACCTAAGCCTAGCTTGTGTTCTCAGAATTCTTTCCTCAGACTACTGACCCAGAAGCCCTCCAATTTGGCAATCCAGAACTACAAAGCAGCACTCTGCCTGCCCTCCAGAAGAAACACATTGCCCTCTGGGGCTACCAAGTAACCCAAAGTGAGGATCAACCTGCACCTACCTTGGCTGTACCCCAAATACTTAGGCTGACCAGGGCACTAATGCCCTTTCTGACACAGCCTGAGCCTAGAACTCCTGGCCCCACCAAGACAGCTGGCCGCACACTGAGCACATCGAGCCGCCATGGCCTTAGAACGTCATCTCTTTCCACCTCGGTTTTCAGGCTTCAGAACCTAGACCTTATCTCTATTCACTGCCTAGGTCTGAACGTAATGCAGAAATCAGAAATCCTTCCCCAGGGCAAGAAACCTTGTGGTTGGCATGTTGTGCAACGTTCAGTGTAGTTGAAACCAGTGTGGCCCATGAGGCCCCGCGCATGCTTGCTTTCCAAGCCCCCATACACCCAGTCCTCACCAGTGTTTGGGTTTTCCGGTCACCTTGCCCGTACCTGGGGCTCTCCTCTGGAATCCCTTTCTTGGAGAGACACATGAGCCAGAAAACACAACTCCACCCTTCCCACAAAATGACCCCAAACTCTTGGGAGCTGGGACAAATACCCAGAGAGGGATACTCGTCCATATTCCCTGAGGCAACCCCTCCTATCCACGGCTATCCTGGACACAACATCCAGAGACAAAAGCCTGAAGGAAGGCCTCCCACTCGCCCTTGTTTCAGAGGCCCAGGCGCTCCCTCTCGGGCTGTACATCCGGCCTGCCATACGCTAGGCGCCACGCATAAGCTGAGTTTGTGTTTTCAGACTTCTGTGCCCACAGCCTGGACCCACACAACCTCCAGGCTAGGGCCTCTGGAGCCACAGCGAAAGATTGTGCCTGCCCTCTCCAAGGAAATTGTGCCCAATCCATTGACCACAACCCTACAGGTTAGGGAAAAGCTCCAAGGCCCCTGAGGTCATCAATAGTGTAGGCCACCCTGGACTAAGAGGGGCTCTCTGACACCAGCGGAGCATCTATATCCACTTAGACTCTCAGACAGTGTCCCCAGAGACAGAAGGTTGAAATGGACAGGCCTCCAGGCCCCCGCTTCATGAAGGTGCCATCATAGACACATACGTCAGCCTCAGCCAACATCTGATCCTCAGCCTGACTTCAGATGCAGGAGATTTTGATTCAGCCTCTGCAGAGTGGGCCTGCTCTGCCCTTGGCTCCAATCCTCACCCTAGCTTGTGTTTTCAGACTTAAGTCCTCACACTCCTGGCCCACAAACCCTCCCTACTGGGAATTCTGGGGCCACAATGAAGCACTCTGCCTGCCACCCAGGAGAAAAACATTGTCTATGGTGCTGCCCAGAAACCCCAAATGAGGATCAAACTGTTTGGCCCTCGGCAACACCCCAATTGCATAGGCTACCTTAAACACTAATGCTCTTTCGAAAATAGCCTGAGCCCAGACCTTCCAACAGACACCGAAACAGCTGGCTGCACACCCAGCACATTGGACGCGCCACTGCCTTAGACCACCATCCATTCCCAACCTGGGTTTTCAGTCTTCGGATCCTAGACTTATCTCCAATCCCTGCACAGGGGGGAAACTGATGCACAAGTCAGAACCCCTCCTTCCCCATGGCAAGAAACCTTGCTGCTGGCAGTGAGTCCAACCTTCAGTGTAGAAGAAAACGGCATGGCCCATGAGGCCACGACCATGCGTGAGGGCCGCCTTGGGCACCAACACACATTGTAACCCTCAGCGTGAGTACCTTATTCAAGTAACGCCTCTCAGTGACTGGACCAAGAGCCTGCATATGTGGCTTGCCATGCCCATAGGCACCCAGGACTAACTAGATGGTGTGTATTCCAGTTGAGGGATCCCATTGCTTTGCTCTAGAGTCCCTCTCTTGGGGGGTCCCTTGTGGCAGAAAACAGTACTCTTCCCTTCCCACAGAATGAACCAAAACACTTGGGAGCTTGGACAATCCCCCGAGAGGAAGGGTCTTCCTCAGCCCCTGAAGCAACCCCTACCCTGAACGGCCAATGTGAACGCAACACCCAGAGACAAAAGCCTGAGCAACGGCCTCCAACTTGCCCTCCTTTGATATCCAGAGGATCTCCCCTCATGGAGTGGTGATCAGGCCTGCCATTACCTTGGCCCCTAGCTGAACCAAGTTTGCTTTTTCAGACATCTGTCCCCACAGCCCTGGCAAACACAGCCTCTAGGCTGGGTCCTCTGGAGCATTACCACAGGACCGTGCCTGCTCTCTCCTGGGAAACTGTGTCCATTCCTTTGACGTCACACCTCCAGAATATGAGAAACCTCAAGGCCCCCGAGGATATCCCACTACTGGGAGCCTCCCTGGACACACATGGGCCTTCTGACACAAGCTGAGCAGCTACCTCCACGAAGGCATGCATACAGATGTCAACAGAGATAGAAGGTTGAGCCGGACAGGCCCTTAGGCCCTAATCTCAACTCTTGCTTTGTTTTCCAGGTGTCACTCCTCAGAGGCTTTGGTTCGAAGAACAGGATATGGGGCTTTCCTGAGGCACTGAACAGAACTCCTCTCGTCTCCACATGGGAAGCTTCCTTGTTGGAGCCGTGTCAAACACCTCAGGTTGGAGAATCCTGCAGAGTCCCTGAGCCACTTCCACATTCCAAGGTCTCCCAGGCCACCAAGCCACAGTAGGACTCATCTTCAGGAGAGTCCATTTCAACTCTCCCCTCTGGGTAGCTCACCCAGGAGCCCACAGATTGAGCCAACCGTTTCCTGACTAAACAGTGGGAATATGAGGTGGCGTTCCCAGGCATCCATACTTAGACACCTGCTCTCGAGTCTTTCCGTATGGGGCCTCCTGGAACCATCCAAGAGGACTCGACTGTCGTGCAGAAGGAAACCTTGAGGTTTGGAGTAGTTCACAAATCCCATCGTAGGCAAACATCCCTGACCTCATGAAAAACCCACACCCTTCAGGAAGAGGCCATGCTGGACAAAAACTCTAGCCTGAGGCACGTCTCATATTTGACATGACCTCAAATCAGGAGATATCGATTCAGCCTCTGCAGTGTGGGCCTTCCATGCCCTCGGTCCCAAACCTCACGCTAGCTTGTGTTTTCAGACTTCCATCCTCACACTCCTGGCAAACAAGCCCTCCGGACTATGAACTCCAGAACCACAACCCAGCCCAGTGTCTGCCCAATGGAAGAAAAACGTTTCCCTGTTGGGTTCTCCAGAAAACCCAGATGAGGATCACCCTGCTCGGGCCTCGACGGTCCCCGAACTGGATAGGCTGCTCTGGGCACTCATGCTCTGTCTGACACAGCCTGAAGCCAGATGTCCAGACAGACAAGGAGACAGCTGGCCGCATACCCAGCACTTCGGACACGCCATGGTCTTATGCCGTCAATTCTTCCTAACCTTAGTTTTCAGATATCTGAACCTAGACATTATATCAATTCTCCACACAACTGGGTATCGCAGGCACAAAACAGAACTCCTCCTTCCCCATGGTTGTAAAGCTTGCTCTTGGCATGGAATCACAACTTCAGTGTGGGAGAAACCTTTATGGCCCGTGATGCCACGCCCAAACTTGAGTGCTGCTTGGGCACAAATTCACACTGTGACCCTCAGCATGAGCCCCATGTCAAAGAAAGGCCTGTCAGGGCCTGGACCAAGAGCCCACATATGGGGCTTGCAAAGCCGCTATGCTCCCAATCCTCACCAGTGTTTGAGTTTACCAGTCGCCCAGCCCATACCAGGGGCTCTGCTCTGGAATCCCTTTCTTGGAGAGACACATGAGCCAGAAAACACGACTCCACCCTTACCACAAAATGACCCCAAACTCTTGGGAGCTGGGACAAATCCCCAAAGAGAGATACTCGTCCACAGTCCCTGTGGCCACCCCTCCTATCCACGGCTATCCCGGACACAACATCCAGAGACAAAAGCCTGAAGGAACGCCTCCCACTCGCCCTTGTTTAAGAGGCCCAGGAGCTCCCTCTCGGGCTGTACATCCGGCCTGCCATACGCTAGGCGCCACGCATAAGCTGAGTTTGTGTTTTCAGACTTCTGTGCCCACAGCCTGGACCCACACAACCTCCAGGCTAGGGCCTCTGGAGCCACAGCGAAAGATTGTGCCTGCCCTCTCCAAGGAAATTGTGCCCAATTATTGACCACAACCCTACAGGTTAGGGAAAAGCTCCAAGGCCCCTGAGGTCATCAATAGTGTAGGCCACCCTGGACTACGAGGGGCTCTCTGACACCAGCGGAGCATCTATATCCACTTAGACTCTCAGACAGTGTCCCCAGAGACAGAAGGTTGAAATGGACAGGCCCCCAGGCCCTAATCTGTACCTTAGCTTTGGTTTCCATGTGTCCGTCCTCAGAGGACTGTTTTCGTAGACCAGCACACGGGGCTTTTCTGAGGCACCAAAGAAACCTCTATCGTCTCCACATGGGGAGCTTTCTTACTGGGGACGTATCAAACCCTTCAGGTAGGAGAGTTCCGCAGGGCCACTGAACAACCTGCACATTCCAAGGTCTCCATGGACACAAACGCAAATTACGACGCATCCTCAGGAGAGGCCATTTCAACGTAGCCCCCTCGGTAGCGTGCCCCAGAGGCAGCAGATCAAACATATCTTGTGGCTAATGGCCAATGGGAATGCGAGGCATGCTGTACAGGGATCCATCCTTCGAACCCTGCTCTCCAATCCTTCCGTATCCTATGTCCTGGAGCCATGCAACAGGACTCGAATGTCCCGCAGAAGGAAACCTTGTGGTTGGGGTAACCTCCAAACTCAGCGTGGGAAAACTTCCTTGGCCTCATGAGGCCCCTGCTTCATGAAGGTGCCATCATGGACACATACTCCAGCCTCAGCCAACGTCTGATCCTCAGCCTGACTTCAGATGAAGGAGATTTTGATTCAGCCTCTGCAGAGTGGGCCTGCTCTGCCCTTGGCTCCAATCCTCACCCTAGCTTGTGTTTTCAGACTTCTGTCCTCACATTCTGGGCCCACTAACCCACCCTCCTGGGAATTCTGGGGCCAAAATGAAGCACTCTGCCTGCCTCCCAGGAGAAAAATATTGTCTATGGTGCTGCCCAGAACCCCAAATGAGGACCAAAGAGCTTGGCCGTCGGCAACACCCCAATTGCATAGGCTACCTTAAACACTGATGCTCTGTCGCAAATTGACTGAGCCCAGACCTTCCAACAGACACCGAAACAGCTGGCTGCACACCCAGCACATTGGACCCTCCACTGCCTTAGGCCACCATCCATTCCCAACCTGTGTTTTCAGTCATCGGAACCTAGACCTTATCTCCAATCCCTGCAAAGGGGTAACCGGATGCACAAGTCAGAACCCCTCCTTTCCCATGGAAATAAACCTTGCTGCTGGCAGTGAGTCAAAACTTCAGTGTAGGAGAAAACGGCATGGCCCATGAGGCCACGCCCATGCGTGAGGGCCGCCTTGGGCACAAACACATATTGTGACCCTCAGCGTGAGTACCTTATTCAAGTAACGCCTCTCAGTGACTGGACCAAGAGCCCGCATATGTGGCTTGCCATGCCCATAGGCACCCAGGACTAACTAGATGGTGTGTATTCCAGTTGAGGGAACCCACTGCTGTGCTCTAGACTCCCTCTCCGGGGGGTCCCCTGTGGCAGAATACAGTACTCTTCCCTTCCCACAGAATGAACCCAAACACTTGGGAGCTTGGACAATCCCCCGAGAGGAAGGCTCTTCCTCGGCTCCTGAAGCAACCCCTACCCTGAACGGCCACTGTGAACGCAACACCCAGAGACAAAAGCCTGAGCGACCTCGTCCCACTTGCCCTCCTTTGATATTCAGAGGATCTCCCCTCACGGACTGGAGATCAGGCCTGCCATTACCTTGGCCCCTAGCTGAGCCAAGTTTGCTTTTTCAGACATCTGTCCCCACATCCCTGGCAAACACAGCCTCTAGGTTGGGTCCTCTGGAGCCATACCACAGGACCGTGCCTGCTCTCTCCTGGAAAACTGTGTCCATTCCTTTGGCGTCACACCTCCAGAATATGAGAAACCTCAAGGACATCCCACGACTGGGAGCCTCCCTGGACACACAGGGGCATTCGGACACAAGCTGAGCAGCTACTTCCACCAAGGCATGCACACAGATGTCAACAGAGATAGAAGGTTGAGCCGGACAGGCCCTTAGGCCCTAATCTCAACTCTTGCTTTGGTGTCCAGGTGTCACTCCTCAGAGGCTTTGGTTTGAAGAACAGGATATGGGGCTTTCCTGAGGCACTGAACATAACACCTCTCGACTCCACATGGAAGCTTCCTTGTTGGAGCCATGTCAAACACCTCAGGTTGGAGAATCCTGCAGAGTCCTGAGCCCCCTCCACATTCCAAGGTCTCCCAGGCCACCAAGCCACAGTAGGACTCATCTTCAGGAGAGTCCATTTCAACTCTCCCCTCTGGGTAGCTCACCCAGGAGCCCGCAGATTGAGCCTGCCTTGTCCTGACTAAAGAGTGGGAATATGAGGTGGCGTTCCCAGGCATCCATGCTTAGACACCTGCTCTCGAGTGTTTCCATATGGGACCTCCTGGAACCATCCAATAGGACTCGACTGTCGTGCAGAAGGAAACCTTGAGGTTTGGAGTAGTTCACAAATCCCATCGTAGGCAAACCTCCCTGGCGTCATGAAGCCCCCACACCCTTAAGGAAGAGGCCATGCTGGACAAAAACTCTAGCCTGAGGCACGTCTCATAGTTGACATGACCTCAGTGCAGGAGATCTCGATACAGCCTCTGCAGAGTGGGCCTGCTCTGCCCTTGGTCCCAAACCTCAGGCTAGCTTGTGTTTTCAGACTTCCTTCCTCACACTCCTGGCAAACAAGCCCTCCGGACTAGGAACTCCAGAACCACAATCCAGCCCAGGGTCTGCCCAACGGAAGAACAACGTTTCCCTGTGGGGTTCTCCAGAAAACCCAGATGAGGATCAACCTGCTCGGGCCTCGACGGTACCCGAACTGGATAGGCTGCTCTGGGCACTTATGCTCCATCTGACACAGCCTGATGCCACACGTCGAGACAGACAAGGAGACAGCTGGCCACACACCCAGCACTTCGGACACGCCATGGTCTTATACCGTCACCTCTTCCTAACCTTGGTTTTCAGATATCTGAACCTAGACATTATATCAATTCTCCACACAGCTGGGTATCGCAAGCACAAAAGAGAACTCCTCCTTCCCCATGGTTGTAAAGCTTGCTC
Source organism: Mustela nivalis (assembly GCF_964662115.1). Taxonomy (NCBI): domain Eukaryota; kingdom Metazoa; phylum Chordata; class Mammalia; order Carnivora; family Mustelidae; genus Mustela; species Mustela nivalis. The sequence continues at coordinate 72,395 of NW_028135170.1, forward strand.
TTGGTATGGAGTCACACCTTCAGGGTGAGAGAAACCTTCATGGCCCCTGATTCCACGCCCAACCGTGAGTGCAGCAGCACAAATTCACACTGTGACCCTCAGTGTGAACCCCATGTCAAAGTAAGGCCTGTCAGGGCCTGGACCAAGAGCCCACATATGGGGCTTGCCAGGCCGCTATGCACCCAATCCTCACCTTGTTTGAGTTTTCCAGTCTCCCCGCCCGTACCTGGGGCTCTGCTCTCGAATCCCTTTCTTGGAGAGACACATGAGCCAGACAACACGACTCCACCCTTCCCACAAAATGACCCCAAACTCTTGGGAGCTGGGACAAATACCCAGAGAGGGATACTCGTCCATATTCCCTGAGGCCACCCGTCCAATCCACGGCTATCCCGGACACAACATCCAGAGACAAAAGCCTGAAGGAACGCCTCCCACTCGCCCTTGTTTCAGAGGCCCAGGAGCTCACTCTTGGGCTGTACATCCGGCCTGCCATACCCTAGGCGCCACTCATAAGCTGAGTTTGTGTTTCCAGAATCTGTGCCCACAGCCTGGACCCAAACAATCTCCAGGCTAGCCTCCATTACAAGGCCCTTATGGACACAAACACACATTAGGCCCCATCCTCAAGAAAGTCCATTTCAACTCAGCCACCCCGGTTTCTCCCGCAGAGCCATCAGATCTCAACTGTCTAGTCCCTTCTCTCTTCCCCAGGGCTCTGCTTTGGAATTCCTATTTGTTTGGGGCACCTGAGGTATCAAACCTGAAAGGAGACCTCCCATCCCACAGATTGACGAAAAATCATTTGGACCGGGCCATATCCACAGAGAGGAAGATTTGTCCATGGCCCAGGAGGCCTCCCCACATTCCAAGGCCATGTTTGATACAAAATCCAGAGACAAAAGCCTGAGCAAGCGCCTCAGACTCGCTCTTTCTTCATATCCTGAAGTTTTATTCTCATGGTTTGTAGATTGGTCCTGCCATACGGACGTCCCCAAACCTAAGCTGAGTTTGTGTTTTCAGCTTTCTGTCCTCAAATTCCAGGGCCACACACCCTCCAGGATGGGGCCCCTGGAGCCACACATTAGGACTGTGCTTACCCCATGCATGGAAATTCTGCCCATTCCATTGTTCAATATCGTACATATTAGGAGAACCCTGCAAAGTCCCCGAGGCCATCCCAAGAGTGTAGGTCTCCCGGGACAAACAAGGGCTGTCTGACACCAGCTGAGCATCTATCTCCACACATGACATAGATGGATGTCCCCAGAGAAGAAGATGGAACCAGACATGACCCTAGGCCATAATCGGATCCAAGCTTTGGTTTACAATCATGTCTCCTCAAAAGCCTGAATTCCAATACAAGCATAGGGGGTTTCCTGAGGCACCCATCAGAACAAACCTCATCTGCACAAGGAAACTTGAGCATGGGAGCTATGTCAAAAGTTTAGGAGAATACTTCAGGGTCCCGGTGCCACCGCCCCATTCCAAGGCCCCCATGGACACAAACACACTTTAGGACCTTACCTCGGGAAAGTCCATTTCAACTCAGCCTTCCCGGTGTCTCCCGCAGAGCCATCAGATCTCAACTTTCTTGTTGTTAGGAGACAATTGGAATGCGAGGCAATCTTCCCTGGCATCCATCCTCGAACGATGCTCTGGAGTCATTCCATAGGAAATGTCCTGGAGCTGCCCAACAGGTCTCAAATGTCCCGAATAACGAATCCTTGAAGGGGGCATCGAACTACTCCCAACGTGGGAAAACGTTAACAGCCTTAATTCTTTGCTTCGTTCATGAAGGGGCAGTCATGCACAGAAACTCCAACCTGAGCCAAGTCTGATCCACGCCGTGACTTCAGATGCATGAGATATTGGTTCATATCTGCAGGGGGTACCTGCCCTGCCCTCGGCCTGACATCGGAGTCTAGCTTGTGTTCTCAGATTTCTGTCCTCACACTACTGGCCCCGAAGCCCTCACTTTTGGCAATTCTGGACCCACAATGCAGCACTCTGCCTGCCCTCTAGAAAAAATATCTTGCGTACTTAGCTTCCCAGGCACCACAAATGAGGATAAAACTACACGGCACTCGACTGTAACAAAATTATAAAGTCGAACCTGGACACTAATGCAATGTCTGACACAACCTGAGCCCGAACCTCCTGACGAACAACCAGGCAGCTGACCGCACACTGAGCATATCAGACCCACCATGGCCTTAGGTCATCATCTCTTCCCAACTGCGGTTTTCAGGATTTAGAACCTAGACCTTAAATCCACCCACTGCCAAGGGTTGAAAATGATGCAGAAATCAGACCTCCTTCCCCATGGCAAGAAACCTTGTGATTGGCATGTTGTCCAAAGTTCAGTGAAGTTGAAACCAGTGTGGCCCATGTGGCCCCGCCCATGCTCGCAGGCCAATTGGTCACAAATACACATTTTGACTCTCAGCCTGAGTCCAGTCCTAAAGTAAGGCCTCTCAGTGGCTGGATGAAGAGACAGCATATTGGGCCTGCCATGCCCCTAGGCCCAAATTTTTAACCATAATTGGGTTGTCCCTTCACTCTTCCCCAGGGCTCTGCTTTGGAATTCCTCTTTGGTTGAGACACCTGAGGTAACAAACCTGAAAGGAGACCTCCCATCCCACAGATTGTCGAAAAACCACTGGGACCGGGCCATATCCACAGAGAGGAAGATTCGCCCATGGCCCATGAGGCCTCCCCACTTTCCACGGCCATAGTTGATACAAAATCCAGAGACAAAAGCCTGAGCAAGCGCCTCAGACTCACTCTTTCTTCATATCCTGAAGAGTTGTTCTCATGGTTTGAGATTGGGCCTGCCATACCTACGTCCCCAAACCTAAGCTGAGTTTGTGTTTTCAGACTTCTGTCCGCAAAGTCCTGGGCCACACACCCTCCAGGCTGGGGCCTCTGGAGCCTCACATTAGGACTGTGCTTACCCCATGAATGGGAATTCTGCCCATTCCATTGTCCAAAATCGTACATATTAGGAGAACCCTCCAATTCCCCGAGGCCATCCCAATAGTGTAGGTCTCCCGGGACAAACAAGGGCGGTCTGACACCAGCTGAGCATCTACCTCCACTCATACCATAGATGGATGCCCCAGAGAAGAAGATTGAACCAGACAGGACCCTAGGCCATAATCGGATCAGTTGCTTTGGTTTACAGGCATGTATCCTCAAAAGCCTGGACTCCAATAACAGCATAGGGGGTTTCCTGAGGCACCCATCAGGTTAAATCTCGTCTCCACGAGGAAACTTGTGCATGGGAGCTATGTCAAAAGCTAAGGAGAATACTTCAGGGTCCCGGTGCCACCGCCCCATTCCAAGGCCCTCGTGGACACAAACACACATTAGGCCACATCCTCATGAAAGTCCATTTCAACTCAGCCAACCTGGTTGCTCCCGCAGAGCCAGAAGATCTCAACTGTCTTGTTGCTAGGAGACAATTGGAATGCGAGGCGGGCTTCCCTGGCATCCATCCTCGAACGATGCTCTGGAGTCTTTCCATATGGGACGTCCTGGAGCTGCCCAACAGGTCTCAATTGTCCCGCAGAAGGAATCCTTGAAGGGGGCATCCCACAACTCCCAACGTGGGAAAACCTCCCTGGCCTTGAGATTCCGCTCCTTTCATGGAGGGGCAGTCATGCACAGAAACTCAAACCTGAGCCAACGTCTGATCCTCGCCGTGAGTTCAGATGCATGAGATAATGGTTCAGATCTGAAGGGGGTACCTGCCGTGCCCTCGGCCTGAAGCCCAAGTCTAGCTTCTGTTCTCAGACTTCTGTCCTCACACTCCTGGCCCAGAATCCCTCAAGTCTGGCAATTCCGGACACATATGCAGCACTCTGCTTGACCTCTAGAAAAAATTTATTGCTTAAGAGCTGCCCAGGCACCTTAAATGAGGATAAACCTACACGGCACTCGACTGTACTCAAATATATAGTCTAACATGGGCATAATGCACTGTCTGACACAACCTGAGCCCAACCTCCTGACCAACACCCAGACAGCTGACTGCACACTGAGCAAATCAGACCCGCCAAGGCCTTAAGTCCTCATCTCTACCCAACTGCGGTTTTCAGGTTTCAGAACCTAGACCTTATCTCCAACCACTGCCCAGGGTTGAAAATGATGCAGAAATCAGAATTCCTTCCCCATGGCTAGATACCTTGTGATTGGCATGTGGTCCAATGTACAGTGTAGATGAAACCAGTGTTGCCCATGTGGCCCCGCCCATGTACGCAGGCCACATTGGTCACAAACACACATTGTGACCCTCAGCCTGAACCCAGTCCTCAAGTAAGGCTTCGAAGTGGCTATTGAAGCGACAGCATATTGGGCCTGCCCTGCCCCTAGGCCCCAATTTTTAAGCAGAGTTTGGGTAGCCCCTTCACTCTTCCACAGTGCTCTGCTTTGGAATTCCTCTTTGGTTGGGACACCTGAGGTAACAAACCTGAAAGGAGACCTCCCATCCAACAGATTGACGAAAAACAATTGGGCCGTGCCTAATCCACAGAGATGAAGATTCGTCCATGGCCCATGAGGTCTCCGCACATTCCACGGCTATTGATACATAATCCAGAGACAAAAGCCTGAGCAAGCGCCTCAGACTCGTTCTTGCTTCAGATACTGAAGTGTTCTTCACATGGTTTGTAGATTTGGCCTGCCATACCTACGTACCCAAACCTAAGCTGAGTTTTTGTTTTCAGACTTCTGTCCTCAAAGTCCTGGGCCACAAACCCTCCAGGCTGTGGCCCCTGAGTCACATATTAGGACTGTGCCTACACAATCCATTGGAATTCTGCCCATTCCATTGTCCAAAATCGTACAAATCAGGAGAACCCTCCAAAGTCCCCGAGGCCATCCCAATAGTGTAGGTCTCCCGGGACAAACAAGGTTGGTCTGACACCAGCTGAGCATCTACCTCCACTCATACCATAGATGGATATCCCCAAAGAAGAAGATTGAACCAGACAGGACCCTAGGCCATAATCGGATGCATTGCTTTGGTTTACAGGCATGTCTCCTCAAAGGACTGGATTCCAATACCAGCAAAGCGGGTCTCCTGAGGCACCCATGAGAACAAATCTCATCTCCACAAGGAAACTTGTGCATGGGAGCTATGTCAAAAGCTTAGGAGAATACTTCAGGGTCACTGTGCCACCGCCCCAAACCAAGGCCCTCATGGACCCAAACACACATTATGCCCCATCCTCAGGAAAGACCATTTCTTTTTTTTTTTCTATTTAAGATTTCTTTTATTTATTTGACAGACAAAGATCACAAGCAGGTAGAGAGGCAGGCAGAGAGAGAGTAGGAGGTAGGCTCCCTGCTAAGCAGAGAGCCTGATATGAGGCTTGATTGAGAACTCTGAGATCATGACTTCAGCCAAAGGCAGCAGCTTAACCCACTGAGCCACCCAGGAGACCCAGGATAGTCCATTTCAATTCAGCCACCCCGGTTGCTCCCGCAGAGCCATCTGATCTACACTGTCTTGTTGCTATTAGCCAATTGGAATGCGAGGCAGGCTTCCCTAGAATCCATCCACGAATGGTGCTCTGGAGTCATTCCATATGAGATGTACTGGATCTGCCCAACAGGTCTCAATTGTCCCGCAGAAGGAATCCTTGAAGGGGGCATCCCACAACTCCCAACGTGGAAAAACCTCCATGGCCTTGAGATTCCGCTCCGTTCATGAAGGGGCAGTCATGCACAGAAATTCCAACCTGAGCCAACGTCTGATCCTCGCCGTGACTTCAGATGCATGAGATATTGGTTCAGATCTGCAGGGGGTACCTGCTGTGCCCTCGGCCTGAAGCCGAAGTCTAGCTTGTGTTCTCAGACTACTGTCCTCACACTACTACCCAGAACCCCTCAAGTCTAGCAATTCCGGACCCACAATGCACCAGACTGCCAGCACTCTAGAAAAAATATATTTCTTAATGAGTTTCCGAGGAATCTCAAATGATGATAAACATACACGGCACTCGACTGTACACAAATTATGTAGGCTAACCTGGGCAGTAATGCACTCTGGCCCAACATGTGCCTGAACCTCTTGACCAACACCCAGGCAGCTGACCGTACACTGAGCACATCAGACCCGACTTGGCCTTAGGTCTTCATCTCCTCCCAACTGCGATTTTCAGGCTTCAGAACCTAGACATTATCTCCAACCACTGCCCAGGGTTGAAAATGATGCAGAAATCAGAACTCCTTTCCCATGGCAAGAATCCATGTGATTGGCATGTTGTCCAAAGTTCAGTGTAGTTGAAACCAGTGTGGCCCATGATCCCCGGGGATGCTTGTTGGCCACATTGGTCACAAACACACATTGTGACCCTCAGCCTGAGCCAAGTCCTCAAGTAAGGCCTCTTAGTGGCTGGATGAAGTGACAGTATATTGGGCCTGCCATGCCCCAAGGCACCAATTTTAGCCATAGTTTGGGTTGTCCCTTCACTCTTCCCCAGGGCTCTGCTTTGGATTTCCTCTTTTGTTGGGACACTGAGGTAACAAACCTGAAAGGAGACCTCCCATCCCAGAGATTGACGAAAAACCATTGGGACTGGGCCAAATCCACAAAGAGGAAGATTCGTCCATGGCACATGAGGAATCCTCACATTCCACGGCCACCGTTGATACAAAATCCAGAGACAAAAGCCTGAGCAAGCGCCTCAGACTAGCTCTTTCTTCATACCCTGAAGATTTCTTCTCATGGTCTGTAGATTGGGCCTGCCATTCCTACGTCCCCAAACCTAAGGTGAGTTTGTGTTTTCAGACTTGTGTCCTCAAAGTCCTGGGACACACACCGTAAAGGCTGGTGCCCCTGGAGCCACACAGTAGGACTGGGCCTACCCAATCCATGGGAATTCTGCGCATTCCATTGTTCAAAATCTTACAAATCAGGAGACCCCTCCAAAGTCCCCGAGGCCAACCCAATAGTGTAGGTCTCCCGGGACAAACAAGGGCGGTCTGACACCGGCTGAGCATCTACCTCCACTCATACCATAGATGGATGTCCCCAGAGAAGAAGATGGAACCAGACAGGACCCTAGCCCATAATCGGATGCATTGATTTGGTTTACAGGCATGTCTCCTCAAAGGACTGCATTCTAATACAAGCAAAAATGGTTTCCTCAGGCACCGATCAGAACAAATCTGTCTCCACAAGGAAACTTGTGCATGGGAGTTATGTCAAAAGGTTAGGAGAATACTTCATGGGCCCTGTGCCACCGCCCCAATCCAAGGCCCTCATGGACACAATCACACATTAGGCCCCATCCTCAGGAAAATCCAATTCAACTCAGCCACCCCGGTTCCACCCGCAGAGCCATCCAATCTAAACTGCTTGGTGCTAGGAGACAATTGGAATGCAGGCGGGCTTCCCTGGCATCGATCTTGAACGTTGCTCTGGAGTCATTCCATATGGGATGTCTGGAGCTGCCAAACAGGTCTCAATTTTCCTGATCAGACTTCTCTCCTCACACTCCTGGCCCAGAAGCCCTCAAATTTGGCAATTCCGGACCCACAATGCAGGACTCTGCCTGCCCTCTAGAAAAAAAAAATATATATATTGTGACCCTCAGCCTGAGCAGAGTCCTCAAGTAATGCCTCTCAGCGGCTGGATGAAGAGACAGCATATTGGGCCTGCCATGATCCTAGGCCCCAATTTTTAACCACAGTTTGGGTTGTCCATTCACTCTTCCCCAGGGCTCTACTTTGGAATTCCTCTTTGGTTGAGACACTGAGGTAACAAACCTGAAAGGAGACCTCCCATCCCACAGCTTGACGAAAAACAATTGGGAACGGGTCAAATCCGCAGAGAGGAAGATTCGTCCACGGCCCATGAGGCCTCCCCACATTCCACGGCCATCGTTGATACAAAATCCAGAGACAAAGCCTGAGCAAGTGCCTCAGACTCGCTCTTTCTTCATATCCTGAAGAATTCTTTACATGGTTTATAGATTGGACCTGCCATACCTACGTCCCCAAACCTAAGCTGAGTTTGTGTTTTCAGACTTCTGTCCTCAAAGTCCTGGGCCACACACCCTCCAGGCTGGGGCCCCTGGAGCCATACATATAGGACTGTGCCTACCCAATCCATGGGAATCTGCGCATTCCATTGTCCAAAATCGTACACATTAGGAGAACCATCCAAAGTACCCGAGGCCATCCCAATAATGTAGGTCTCCGGGGACAAACAAGGGCGGTCTGACACCAGCTGAGCATCTACCTCCAATTATACCATAGATGGATGTCCCTAGAGAAGAAGATTGAACCAGACAGGACCCTAGGCCATAATCGGATCCATTGCTTTGGTTTACAGTCATGTCTCATCAAAAGCCTGGATTCCAATACCAGAATAAGGGGCTTCCTGTGGCACCCATCAGAACAAATCTCGTCTCCACAAGGAAATTTGTGCATGGGAGCTATGTCAAAAGCTTAGGAGAATACTTCAGGGTCCCGGTGCCACCGCCCCATTCCAAGGCCTTCATGGACACAAACACACATTAGGCACCATCCTCAGGCAGTCCATTTCTTTTTTTTGTTTAAAGATTTTATTTATTTATAAGACAGACAGAGATCACAAGCAGGCAGAGAGGCAGGCAGAGAGATAGAAGGAAGCAGGCCCGATATGAGGCTCGAAACCAGGACTCTGAGATCATGACCTGAGCCTAAGGAAGCGGCTTAACCCACTGAGCCACCCAGGAGCCGCAGGAAAGTCCATTTCAACTCAGCCACCCCGTTTGCCCCCGCAGAGCCATCCGACCTAAACTGTCTTGTTCCTAGGAGACAATTGGAATGCGAGGCGGGCTTCCCTGGCATCCATCCTCGAACGGTGCTCTGGAGTCATTCCATATGGGATGTCCTGGAGCTGCCCAACAGGTCTTAATTGTCCCGCAGAAGGAATCCTTGAAGGGGGCAGCCCCTTGAAGGGGGCAGCCCACAACTCCCAACGTGGGAAAACCTCCATGGCCTTTAGAACTGCTCCGTTCATGAAGAGGCAGTCATGCACAGAAACTCCAAACTGAGCCAACGTCTGATCCTCGCCGTGACTTCATACGCATGAGACATTGGGTCAGATCTGCAGGGGGTACCTGCTGTGGCCTCGGCCTGAAGTCCAAGTCTAGCTTGTGTTCTCAGACTTCTGTCCTCACACTCATGGCCTAGAAGCCCTCAAGTTTGTCAATTCCGGACCCACAATGCAGCACTCTGCCAGCCCTCTAAAAAAACATATCTTGCCTAATGAGCTGCCCAAGCACCTTAAATGAGTATAAACCTACACGGCACTCGACTGTACCCAAATTATATAGTCTAACCTGGGCACTAATGCACCATCAGCACCAACTGAGCACGAACCTCCTGACCAAAACCCAGGCAGCTGACCGCACACTGAGCACATCAGACCCGCCATGGCCTTAGGTCAGTGTAGTTGAAAGCAGTGTTGCCAATGTTGCCCCGCCCATGCTCGCGGGCCACATAGGTTACACACACACTTAGGTCGTCATCTCTTCCCTACTGCGGTTTTCAGGCTTCAGAACCTAGACCTTATCTCAAACCACTGCCCAGGGTAAAAATGATCAAGAAATCAGAACTCTTTCCCCGTGGTAAGAAACCTTGTAATTGGCATGTTGTCCAAAGTTCAGTGTAGTTGAAATCAGTGTGGCCAATTAGGCCCCGCCCATGCTCGCGGGGCACATTGGTCACAAACGCATATTGTGACCCTCAGGCTGAGCCCAGTCCTCAAGTAAGGCCTCTCAGTGTCTGGATGAAGTGACAGCATATTGGGCATGCCATGCCCCTAGGCCCCAATTTTTAACCATAGTTTGGGTTTTCCCTTCACTCTTCCCCAGGGCTCTGCTTGGAATTCCTCTTTTGTTGGGACACCTGAGGTAGCAAACCTGAAAGAGACCTCCCATCCCACAGATTGACGAAAAATATTTGGGACCAGGCCAAATCCACAAAGAGGGAGATTCGTCCATGGCCCATGAGGCCTCCCCATCTTCCACGGCCATCGTTGATACAATATCCAGAGACAAATGTCTGAACAAGCACCTCAGAATATCTCTTTCTTCATATCCTGAAGAATTCTTCTCATGGTTTGTAGATTGGGCCTGCCATACCTACCTCCCACAACCTAAGATGAGTTTGTGTTATCAGACTTCTGTCCCCAAAGTCCTGGGCCACACACCCTCCAGGCTGGGGCCCCTGGAGCCACACATTAGGACTGTGACTACCCAATCCATGGGAAGAAGATTGAACCAGACAGGACACTAGGCCATAATCGGATCCATTGCTTTGGTTTACAGGCATGTCTACTCAAAACCCTGGAAACCAATACCAGCAAAGGGGGTTTCCTGAGTCACCCATCAGAACAAATCTCGTCTTCACAAGGAAACTTGTGCATGGGAGCTAGTCAAAAACTTAGGAGAATACTTCAGGGTCCCGGTGCCACCCCCCCATTCCAAGGCCCTCATGGACAAAAACACACATTAGGCCACATTCTCAGGAAAGTCCATTTCAACTCAGCCACCCCGGTTGCTCCCGCAGAGCCATCCATTCTACACTGTCTTTGTGCTAGGAGAAAATTGGAATGCGAGGCGGGCTTCCCTGGCATCCATCCCCGAACAGTGCTCTGGAGTCATTCCATATGTGATGTCCTGGAGCTGCCCAACAGGTCTCAATTGTCCCGCACATGAATCCTTGAAGGGGGCATCCCACAACTCCCAACGTGGAAAAAACTCCATGGCCTTGAGATTCCGCACCGTTCATGAAGGGGCTGTCATGCACAGAAACTCCAACCTGAGCCAACGTCTGATCCTCACCGTGACATCAGATGCATGAGATATAGGTTCAGATCTGCAGGGGGTACCAGCTTCCCCTCGGCCTGAAGCCCAAGTCTAACTTGTGTTCTCAGACTTCTGTCCTCACACTCCTAGGCAAGAATCCCTCAAGTTTTGCAATTCTGGACCCACAAGGCAAGACTCTGCCTGACCTCTTCAAAAAATTTTATTGCCTAATGAGCTGCCCAGGCACCTTAAATGAGGATAAACCTAAACGGCACTCCACTGCACCCAAATTATATAGTCTAAGCTGGGCACTAATGCACTGTCTGTCACCACCTGAGCCCGAACCTCCTGACCAACACCCAGGTAGATGACCTCATACTGAGCACATCAACATGCCATGGCCTAAGGTCGTCATCTCTTCCCAACTGTGGTTATCAGGCTTCAGAACCTAGACCTTATCTCCAACCACTGCCCAGGGTTGATAATGATGCAGAAAGCAGAACTCTTTCCCCATGGCAAGAAACCTTGTGATTGGCATGTTGTCCAAAGTTCAGTGTAGTTGAAACCAGTGTGGCCCATGAGGCCCCGCTCATGCTCGAGGGCCACATACTTCAGGTTCCCGGTCCCACCGCCCCATTCCAAGGCCCTCATGGACACAAACACACATTAGGCCCCATCCTCAGGAAAGACCATTTCAACTCAGCCACCCCGGTTGCTCCCGCAGAGCCATCCGATCTCCACTGTCTTGTTGCGAGGAGACAATTGGAAAGCGAGGTGGGCTTCCTTGGCATTCATCCTCGAACGGTGCTCTGGCGTCATTCCATATGGGAGGTCCTGGAGCTGCCCAACAGGTCTCAATTGTCCCGCAGAAGGAATCCTTGAAGGGGGCATCCCACAACTCCCAACGTGGGAGAAACTCCATGGCCTTGAGATTCTGCTCCATTCATGAAGGTGCAGTCATGGACAGAAACTCCAAACTGAGCCAACGTCTCATCCTCGCCGTGACTTCCGATGCATGAGATATTGGTTCAGATCTGCAGGGGGGACCTGCCGTGCCCACAGCCTGAAGTCCAAGTCTAGCTTGTCTTCTCAGAATTCTGTCCTCACACACCTGGCCCAGAAGCCCTCAACTCTGGCAATTCCTGACCCACAATGCAGCACTGACAGCCCTCTCGAAAAATATTTTGCCTAATGAGCCTCCCAGGCACCTTAATGAGGATAAACCTACACGGCTCTGACTATACCCAAATTATATAGTCTAACCAGAACACTAATGCACTGTCTGACACAACCTGAGCCCGAACATCCTGACCAACACCCAGACAGCTGACCGCACACTGAGCACATCAGACCCGCCATGGCCTTAGGTCATCATCTCTTCCCAACTGCGGTTCAGGCTTCAGAACCTAGACTTTATATCCAACCTCTGCCCAGGGTTGAAAATGATGCAGAAATCAGAACTCCATCCCCATGGCAAGAGACCTTGTGATTGGCATGTTGTCCAAAGTTCAGTGTAGTTGAAACCAATGTGGCCAATGAGGCCCCGCCCAAGCTCGAGGGCCACATTGGTCACAAACACACATTCTGTCCCTCAGCCTAAGCCCAGTCCTCAAGTAAGGCCTATCAGCGGCTGGATGATGAGATAGCATATTGGGCCTGCCCTGCCCATAGGCCCCAATTTTTAACCATAGTTTGGGTTGTCCCTTCACTCTTTCCCAGGCCTCTGCTTAGGATTCCTCTTTGGTTGGGACACCTGAGGTAACAAACCTGAAAGCAGACCTCCCATCCAACAGATTGACGAAAAACAATTGGGACCGGGCCAAATCCCAAGAGAGGAAGATTCATCCATGGCCCATGTGGCCTCCCCACATTCCACGGCAATCGTTGATACAAAATCCAGAGACAAAAGCCTGAGCAAGCGCCTCAGACTCGCTCTTTCTTCATATCCTGAAGAGTTCTTCCTACGGTTTGTAGATTGGGCCTGCCATACCTACGTCCCCAAACCTAAGCTAAGTTTGTGTTTTCAGAATTCTGTCCTCAAAGTCCTGGGCCACACACCCTCTAGGCTAGGGCCACTGGAGCCACACATGAGCACTGTGTCTACCCAATCTATGGGAATTCTGCCCATTCCATTGTCGAAAATCGCACAAATAAGGAGAACCCTCTATAGTCCCCGAGGCCATCCCAATTGTGTAAGTCTCCCAGGACAAACAAGGGCGGTCTCACACCAGCTGAGCATCTACCTGGACTCATACCACAGATGGATGTCCCCAGAGAAGAAAATTGAACCAGACAGGACGCTAGGCCATAAACGGATCCATTGCTTTGGTTTACAGGCATGTCTCCTCAAAAGCTTGGATTCCAATACCAGCGTAGGGGGTTTCCTGAGGCACCCATTAGAACAAATCTCATCTCCACAAGGAAACTTGCGCATGGGAGCTATGTCCAAATCTTAGGAGAATACTTCAGGGTCCCGGTGCCCCCGCCCCATTCCAAGGCCCTCATGGACACAAACACAACTTAGACCCCAACCTCAGAAAGTCCATTACTTTTTTTTTTTAAGATTTTATTTATTTATTTGACAGTCATAGATCACAAGCAGGCAGAGAGAGAGTAGGAAGCAGGCTCCCTGCTGAGCAGAGTGCCTGATGTGAGGCTCGATCCTAGGACTCTGAGATCATGACCTGAGTCGAAAGAAGTGGCTTAACACACTGAGCCACCCAGGAGCCCCACGAAAGTCCCATTCAACTCAGTCACACCGGTAGCTCCCGCAGAACCATCCAATCTAAACTGTCTTGGTGCTAGATGACTATTGGAATGCGAGGCGGGCTTTCCTGGCATCCATCCTCGAACGGTGCTCCGGAATCATTCCATATGGGATGTCGTGGAGCTGCCCAACAGGTCTGAAATGTCCCGCCGAAAACATCCTTGAAGGGGGCATCCCACAACTTCCAACTTGGGAAAACCACCAAAGCCTTGATTTTCCGCTCCGTTCCTGAAGGGACAGTCATGCACAGAAACTCCAACATGAGCCAACGTCTAATCATCACCGTGACTTCAGAAGCATGAGATATTGGTTCAGTTTGGGTTGTCCCTTCACTCTTCCCCAGGGCTCTGCTTTGGAATTCCTCTTTGGTTGGGACACCTGAGGTAACAAACCTGAAAGGTGACTTCCCATCCCACAGATTGACGAATAACAATGGGGACCGCGCCAAATCCACAGAGAGGAAGATTCATCCATGGCCCATGAGGCCTCCCCACATTCCACGGCCATCGTTGATACAAAATCAAGAAATAGCCTGAGCAGGCGCCTCAGACTCGCACATTCTTCATATCCTGAAGAGTTCTTTTCATGGTTTGTAGATTGGGCCTGCCATACCTACGTCCCAAACCTTGGCTGAGTTTGTGTTTTCAGTCTTCTGTCCTAGAAATCCTGGGCCACACACCCTCCAGGCTGGGCACCTGGAGCCACATATTAGGACTGTGCCTACACAATACATGGGAATTCTGCCCATTCCATTGTTCCAAATCGTACAAATTAGGAGAACCCTACAAAGTACCCGAGGACATCACAATTGTGTGGTCTCCCGGGACAAACAAGGGCCGTCTGACACCAGCTGACCATCTACCTCCACTCATACCATAGATATATGTCCTCAGAGAAGAAGATTGAACCAGACAGGACACTAGGCCATAATCGGATCCATTGCTTTGGTTTACAGGCATGTCTCCTCAAAAGCCTGGATTCTAATACAAGCATAGGGGTTTTCCTGAGGCACCCATGAGAACAATTCTCGTCTCCATGGGAATCTTGTGCATGTAAGCTATGTCAAAAGCTTAGGAGAATACTTCAGGGTCCCAGTGACACCGCCCATTCCAAGGTCCTCATGGACACAAACACACATTAGGCCCCATCCTCAGGAACGTCCATTTCAACTCAGCCACCCCGGTTGCTCCCGCAGAGCCATCCGATTTCAAATGTCTTGTTGCAAGGAGACAATTGGAATGCGAGGCGGGCTTCCTTGGCATCCATATTCGAACTGTGCTCTGGAGTCATTCCATATGGGAAGTCCTGGAGCTGCCCAAAAGTTCTCAATTGTCCCGCAGAAGAAATCCTGGAAAGGGGCATCCCACAAGTCCCAACGTGTTGAAAACCTCCATGGTCGTGAGATTCAGCCATGTTCATGAAGGTGCAGTCATGCACAGAAACTCCAAACTGAGCCAACGTCTGATCCTCGCCGTGACTTCAGATGCATGAGATATTGGTTCAGAAATTCAGGGGGTACCTGCCCTGCCCTCGGCCTGAAGCTCAAGTCTAGCTTGTGTTCTCAGACTTCTGTCCTCACACTACTGGCCCAGAATTCCTCAAGTTTGGCAATTCTGGACCCACAATGCAGCACTCTGCCTACCCTCTAGAAAAAAATATATTGCCTAATGAGGTGCCCAGGCATCTTAAAGGAGGATAAAACTACAAGGCACTCGACTGTACCCAAATTATACAGTCTAACCTGGGCACTAATGCACTGTCTGACACAACCTGAGCCCGAACTTGCTGACCAACACCCAGGCAGCTGACCGCACACTGAGCACATCAGACCCGCCATGGACTTAGGTCGTCATCTCTTCCCAACTGCGGTTTTCAGGATCAAGAACCTAGACCTTATCTCCAACCACTGCCCAGGTTTGAAAATGATGCAGAAAGCAGAACTCCTTCCCAATGGCAAGAAACCTTGTGATTGGCATGTTGTCCAAAGTTCAGTGTAGTTGAAACCAGTGTGGCCCATGAGGCCCCGCCCATGCTCGCGGGCCACATTGGTCACAAACACACATTGTGACCCTCAGCCTGAGCCCAGTCCTCAAGTAAGGCCTCTCAGTGGCTGGATGAAGAGACAGCATATGGGGCCTGCCATGCCACTAGGCCCCAATTTTTAACCATAGTTTGGGTTGTCCCTTCACTCTTCCCCAGGTCTCTGCTTTGGAATTCCTCTTTGGTTCGGACACCTGAGGTAACATACCTGAAGGCAACATCCCAGCCCACAGATTTACGAAAAACAATTGGGACCGGGCAAAATTCACAGAGAGGAAGATTCGTCCATGGCCCATGAGGCCTCCTCACATTCGACGGCCTTCGTTGATACAAAATACAGAGACCATAGCCTGAGCAAGCGCCTCAGACTCGCTCTTTCTTCATATCCTGAAGAGTTCCTCTCATGGTTTGTAGATGGGGCCTGATATACCTACGTCCCCAAACCAAGCTGAGTTTGTGTTTTCAGACATCTGTCCTCAAAGTACTGGGCCACACACACTCCAGGCTGGGGCCACTGGAGCCACACATTAGGACTGTGCCTACCCCATGCCCATTCCATTGTATAATTTCGTACAAATTAGGAGAACCCTCCAAAGTCCCTAGGCCATCCCAATAGTGTAGGTCTCTGTGGACAAACAAGGGCGGTCTGACAACATAATCGGATCCATTGCTTTGGTTTATAGGCATGTCTCCTCAAAATCCTGGATTCCAATACCAGCATAGGGGGTTTCCTGAGGCACCCATCAGAAATAATCTCGTCTCCACGAAGAAACTTGTGCATGGGACCTATGTAGGTCATGAAGGGGCAGTCATGCACAGAAACTACAACCTGAGCCCGAACCTCCTGACCAACAACCAGGCAGCTGACCGCACACTGAGCACATCAGACCCACCATGGCCTTAGGTCATCATCTCTTCCCAACTGCGGTTTTCAGGATTCAGAACCTAGCTGAGTTTGTGTTTTCCGACCTCTGTCCTCAAAGTCCTGGGCAACACACCCTCCTGGCTGGGGCCCCAGGAGCCACATATTAGGACTGTGCCTACCCCATGCATGGGGATTCTGCCCATTCCATTGTCCAAAATTGTACAAATTAGGAGAACCCTCCAAAGTCCCCGAGGCCATCCCAATAATGTAGGTCTCTGTGAACAAACAAGGGCGGTCTGACACCAGCTGAGCATCTACCTCCACTCATACCATAGATGGATGTCCCCAGAGAAGGATATGGTACCAGACAGGACCCTAGGCCATAATCGGATCCATTGCTTTGGTTTAAAGGCATGTCTCCTCAAAATCCTGGATTCCTATACCAGCATAGGGGCTTTCCTGAGGCACCCATCAGAAAAAATCTCGTCTCCACGAGGAAACTTGTGCATGGGACCTATGTCAAAATTTTAGGAGCATACTTCCGAGTCCCGGTGCCACCGCCCCATTCCAAGGTCCTCATGGAAACAAACACACATTAGGCCCCATGCTCGGGAACGTCCATTTCAACACAGCCGCCCCGATTGCTCAGTCAGAGCCATAGAACTCAACTGTCTTGTTGCTAGGAGACAATTGGAATGCGAGGCGGGCATCCCTGGCATCCATCCTCGAACGGTGCTCTGGAGTCATTCCATATGGGATGTTTTGGGGCTGCCCAACAGGTCTCAATTGTCCCGCAGAAGGAATCCTTGAAGGGGGCATCCCACACCTCCCAACGAGGCAAAACCTCCATGGCATTGAGATTCCTCTCCGTTCATGAAGGGCAGTCATGCACAGAAACTACAACCTGAGTCAACGTCTGATCCTGCCGTGACTTCAGATGCATGAGATATGGGTTCAGATGTGCAGGGGGTACCTGCCTTGCACTCGGCCTGACGCCCAAGTCTAGCTTGTGGTCTCAGACTTCTGTCCTCACACTACTGGCCCAGAAGCCCTCACGTTTGGCAATTCCGGACCCACAATGCAGCACTCTACCTGCCCTCTAGAAAAAATATCTTGCCTAATGAGCTTCCCAGGCACCACAAGATGATCAACCTTCACGGAACTCGACTGTACCCAAATTATATAGTCTAACCTGGGCACTAATGCACTGTCTGACACAACCTGAGCCCAAAACTCCTAACCAACAACCAGGCAGCTGACCGCACACTGAGCACATCAGACCCACTATGGCCTTAAGTCATCATCTCTTCCCAACTGCGGTTTTCAGGCTTCCGAACCTAGACCTTATCTCCAACCACTTCCCAGGGTTGAAAATGATGCAGAAATCAGAACTCCTTCCCCATTGCAAGAGACCGTGTGATTGGCATGTTGTCCAAAGTTCAGTGTAGTTGAAACCAGTGTGACCCATGAGGCCCCGCCCATGCTCGCGAGCCACATTGGTCACAAACACACATTGTGACCCTCAGCCTGAGCACAGTCCTCATGTAAGGCCTCTCAGTGGCTGGTGAAGAGACAGCATATGTGGCCTGCCATGCGCCTAGGCCCCAAATTTTAACCATAATTTGGGTTGTCCCTTCACTCTTCCCAGGGCTCTGTTTGGAATTCCTCTTTGGTTGGGACACCTGAGGTAACAAACCTGAAAGGAGACCTCCCATCCCACAGTTTGACGAAAAACAATTGGGACCGGGCCAAATCCCAAGAGAGGAAGTTCGTCCATGGCCCATGAGGCCTCCCCTCATTCTATGGCCATCGTTGACACAAAATCCAGACACCAAAGCCTGAGCAAGCGCCTCAGACTCGCTCTTTCTTCGTATCCTGAAGATTTCTTCTCATGGTTTGTAGATTGGGCCTGCCATACCTACGTCCCCAAACCTAGGCTGCCTTTGTGTTTTCCGACCTCTGTCCTCAAAGTCCTGGGCCACACACCCTCCAGGCTGGGGCCTCTGGAGCCACACATTAGGACTGTGCCTACCCCATGCATGGGGATTCTGCCCATTCCATTGTCCAAAATTGTACAAATTAGGAGAACCCTCCAAAGTCCCCGAGGCCATCCCAATATGTAGGTGTCTGTTTACAAACAAGGGCGGTCTGACACCAGCTGAGCATCTACCTCCACTCATACCATAGATGGATGTCCCCAGAGAAGGATATGGTACCAGACAGGACCCTAGGCCATAATCGGATCCATTGCTTTGGTTTAAAGGCATGTCTCCTCAAAATCCTGGATTCCTATACCAGCATAGGGGCTTTCCTGAGGCACCCATCAGAAAAAATCTCGTCTCCACGAGGAAACTTGTGCATGGGACCTATGTCAAAATCTTAGGAGAATAATTCAGAGTCCCGGTGCCACCGCCCCATTCCAAGGTCCTCATGGACACAAACACACATTAGGCACCATGCTCAGGAAAGTCCATATCAACTCAGCCAACCAGGTTGCTCCCGCAGAGCCATCCGAACTCAACTGTCTTGTTGCTAGGAGACAATTGGAGAGCGAGGTGGGCTTCCCTGGAATCCATCCTCGAACGGTGCTCTGGAGTCATTCCATATGGCATGTTTTGGAGCTGCCCAACAGGTCTCAATTGTCCCGCAGAAGGAATCCTTGAAGGGGCCATCCCACAACTCCCAACGTGGGAAAAACTCCATGGCCTTGAGATTCCTCTCCGTTCATGAAGGGGCAGCATGCACAAAAACTACAACCTAGGCCAACGTCGGATCCTCGCCGTGACTTCAGATGCATGAGATATTGGTTCAGATGTGCAGGGGGTACCTGCCTTGCCCTCGGCCTGAAGCCCAAGTCTAGCTTGTGGTCTCAGACTTCTGTCCTCACACTGCTGGCCCAGAAGCCCTCACGTTTGGCAATTCCGGAACCACAATGCAGCACTCTACCTGCCCTCTAGAAAAAATATCTTGTCTAAGGAACTGCCCGGGTACCTCAAATAAGGATCAACATACACGGCAATAGACTGTATCCAAATTATATAGTCTAACCTGGGCAGTAATGCACTGTCGGACACAACCTGAGCCCGAAACTCCTGACCAACAACCAGGCAGCTGACCGCACACTGAGCACATCAGACCCACCATGGCCTTAGGTCATCATCTCTTCCCAACTGCAGTTTTCAGTCTTCTGAACCTAGACCTTATCTCCAACCACGGCCCAGGGTTGAAAATAATGCAGAAATCAGAACTCCTTCACCATGGCAAGAGACCTTGTGATTGGCATGTTGTCCAAAGTTCAGTGTAGATGAAACCGGTGTGGCCCATGAGGCCACGCCCACTCTCCCGGGCCACATTGGACACAAACACACATTGTGACCCTCAGCCTGAGCCCAGTTCTCAAGTAAGGCCTCTCAGTGGCTGGTGAAGAGACAGAATATGGGGCCTGACATGCCCCTAGGCCCCAAATTTTAACCATAGTTTGGGTTGTCCCTTCACTCTTCCCCAGGGCTCTGCTTTGGAATTCCTCTTTGGTTGGGACACCTGAGGTTACAAACTTGAAAGGAGACCTCCCATCCCACAGATTGACGAAATACAATTAGGACCGGTCCAAATCCACAGAGAGGAAGAATCGTCCATGGCCCATGAAGTCTCCCCACATTCCACGGCCATCGTTGACACAAAATCCAGAGACCAAAGCCTGAGCAAGCGCCTCAGACTCGCTCTTTCTTCATATCCTGAAGAATTCTTCTCATGGTTTGTATATTGGGACTGCCAAACCTACGTCCCCAAACCTAAGCTGTGTCTGTGTTTTCAGACTTCTGTCCTCAAAGTCCTGGGCCACACACCCTCCAGGCTGGGGCCCCTGGAGCCACACATTAGGACTGTGCCTACCCAATCTATGGGAATTCTGCCCATTCCATTGTCCAAAATTGTACAAATTAGGAGAACCCTCCAAAGTCCCCGAGGCCATCCCAATATGTAGGTGTCTGTGGACAAACAAGGGCAGTCTGACACCAGCTGAGCATCTACCTCCACTCATACCATAGATATATGTCCTCAGAGAAGAAGATTGAACCAGACAGGACACTAGGCCATAATCGGATCCATTGCTTTGGTTTACAGGCATGTCTCCTCAAAAGCCTGGATTCCAATACAAGCATAGGGGTTTTCCTGAGGCACCCATGAGAACAATTCTCGTCTCCATGGGAAACTTGTGCATGTAAGCTATGTCAAAAGCTTAGGAGAGTACTTCAGGGTCCCGGTGCCACCGCCCCATTCCAAGGTCCTCATGGACACAAACACACATTAGGCCCCATCCTCAGGAAAGTCCATTTCAACTCACCACCCCGGTTGCTCCCGCAGAGCCATCCGATTTCAAATGTCTTGTTGCAAGGAGACAATTGGAATGCGAGGCGGGCTTCCTTGGCATCCATATTCGAACTGTGCTCTGGAGTCATTCCATATGGGAAGTCCTGGAGCTGCCCAAAAGTTCTCAATTGTCCCGCAGAAGAAATCCTGGAAAGGGGCATCCCACAAGTCCCAACGTGTTGAAAACCTCCATGGTCGTGAGATTCAGCCATGTTCATGAAGGTGCAGTCATGCACAGAAACTCCAAACTGAGCCAACGTCTGATCCTCGCCGTGACTTCAGATGCATGAGATATTGGTTCAGAAATTCAGGGGGTACCTGCCCTGCCCTCGGCCTGAAGCTCAAGTCTAGCTTGTGTTCTCAGACTTCTGTCCTCACACTACTGGCCCAGAATTCCTCAAGTTTGGCAATTCTGGACCCACAATGCAGCACTCTGCCTACCCTCTAGAAAAAAATATATTGCCTAATGAGGTGCCCAGGCATCTTAAAGGAGGATAAAACTACAAGGCACTCGACTGTACCCAAATTATACAGTCTAACCTGGGCACTAATGCACTGTCTGACACAACCTGAGCCCGAACTTGCTGACCAACACCCAGGCAGCTGACCGCACACTGAGCACATCAGACCCGCCATGGACTTAGGTCGTCATCTCTTCCCAACTGCGGTTTTCAGGATCAAGAACCTAGACCTTATCTCCAACCACTGCCCAGGTTTGAAAATGATGCAGAAAGCAGAACTCCTTCCCAATGGCAAGAAACCTTGTGATTGGCATGTTGTCCAAAGTTCAGTGTAGTTGAAACCAGTGTGGCCCATGAGGCCCCGCCCATGCTCGCGGGCCACATTGGTCACAAACACACATTGTGACCCTCAGCCTGAGCCCAGTCCTCAAGTAAGGCCTCTCAGTGGCTGGATGAAGAGACAGCATATGGGGCCTGCCATGCCACTAGGCCCCAATTTTTAACCATAGTTTGGGTTGTCCCTTCACTCTTCCCCAGGTCTCTGCTTTGGAATTCCTCTTTGGTTCGGACACCTGAGGTAACATACCTGAAGGCAACATCCCAGCCCACAGATTTACGAAAAACAATTGGGACCGGGCAAAATTCACAGAGAGGAAGATTCGTCCATGGCCCATGAGGCCTCCTCACATTCGACGGCCTTCGTTGATACAAAATACAGAGACCATAGCCTGAGCAAGCGCCTCAGACTCGCTCTTTCTTCATATCCTGAAGAGTTCCTCTCATGGTTTGTAGATGGGGCCTGATATACCTACGTCCCCAAACCAAGCTGAGTTTGTGTTTTCAGACATCTGTCCTCAAAGTACTGGGCCACACACACTCCAGGCTGGGGCCACTGGAGCCACACATTAGGACTGTGCCTACCCCATGCCCATTCCATTGTATAATTTCGTACAAATTAGGAGAACCCTCCAAAGTCCCTAGGCCATCCCAATAGTGTAGGTCTCTGTGGACAAACAAGGGCGGTCTGACAACATAATCGGATCCATTGCTTTGGTTTATAGGCATGTCTCCTCAAAATCCTGGATTCCAATACCAGCATAGGGGGTTTCCTGAGGCACCCATCAGAAATAATCTCGTCTCCACGAAGAAACTTGTGCATGGGACCTATGTAGGTCATGAAGGGGCAGTCATGCACAGAAACTACAACCTGAGCCCGAACCTCCTGACCAACAACCAGGCAGCTGACCGCACACTGAGCACATCAGACCCACCATGGCCTTAGGTCATCATCTCTTCCCAACTGCGGTTTTCAGGATTCAGAACCTAGCTGAGTTTGTGTTTTCCGACCTCTGTCCTCAAAGTCCTGGGCAACACACCCTCCTGGCTGGGGCCCCAGGAGCCACATATTAGGACTGTGCCTACCCCATGCATGGGGATTCTGCCCATTCCATTGTCCAAAATTGTACAAATTAGGAGAACCCTCCAAAGTCCCCGAGGCCATCCCAATAATGTAGGTCTCTGTGAACAAACAAGGGCGGTCTGACACCAGCTGAGCATCTACCTCCACTCATACCATAGATGGATGTCCCCAGAGAAGGATATGGTACCAGACAGGACCCTAGGCCATAATCGGATCCATTGCTTTGGTTTAAAGGCATGTCTCCTCAAAATCCTGGATTCCTATACCAGCATAGGGGCTTTCCTGAGGCACCCATCAGAAAAAATCTCGTCTCCACGAGGAAACTTGTGCATGGGACCTATGTCAAAATTTTAGGAGCATACTTCCGAGTCCCGGTGCCACCGCCCCATTCCAAGGTCCTCATGGAAACAAACACACATTAGGCCCCATGCTCGGGAACGTCCATTTCAACACAGCCGCCCCGATTGCTCAGTCAGAGCCATAGAACTCAACTGTCTTGTTGCTAGGAGACAATTGGAATGCGAGGCGGGCATCCCTGGCATCCATCCTCGAACGGTGCTCTGGAGTCATTCCATATGGGATGTTTTGGGGCTGCCCAACAGGTCTCAATTGTCCCGCAGAAGGAATCCTTGAAGGGGGCATCCCACAACTCCCAACGAGGCAAAACCTCCATGGCATTGAGATTCCTCTCCGTTCATGAAGGGCAGTCATGCACAGAAACTACAACCTGAGTCAACGTCTGATCCTGCCGTGACTTCAGATGCATGAGATATGGGTTCAGATGTGCAGGGGGTACCTGCCTTGCACTCGGCCTGACGCCCAAGTCTAGCTTGTGGTCTCAGACTTCTGTCCTCACACTACTGGCCCAGAAGCCCTCACGTTTGGCAATTCCGGACCCACAATGCAGTACTCTGCCTGCCCTCTAGAAAAAATATCTTGCCTAATGAGCTTCCCAGGCACCACAAGATGATCAACCTTCACGGAACTCGACTGTACCCAAATTATATAGTCTAACCTGGGCACTAATGCACTGTCTGACACAACCTGAGCCCGAAACTCCTGACCAACAACCAGGCAGCTG
This sequence comes from Mustela nivalis, assembly GCF_964662115.1. NCBI lineage: Eukaryota > Metazoa > Chordata > Mammalia > Carnivora > Mustelidae > Mustela > Mustela nivalis. Next base: position 96,208 of record NW_028135170.1, read on the forward strand.
ACCGCACACTGAGCACATCAGACCCACTATGGCCTTAAGTCATCATCTCTTCCCAACTGCGGTTTTCAGGCTTCCGAACCTAGACCTTATCTCCAACCACTTCCCAGGGTTGAAAATGATGCAGAAATCAGAACTCCTTCCCCATTGCAAGAGACCGTGTGATTGGCATGTTGTCCAAAGTTCAGTGTAGTTGAAACCAGTGTGGCCCATGAGGCTCGGACCCTGCTCGCGGGACACATTGGTCACAAACACACATTGTGACCCTCAGCCTGAGCCCAGTCCTCAAGTAAGGCCTCTCAGTGGCTGGATGAAGAGATAGCATATGGGGCCTGCCATGCCCCTAGGCCCCAAATTTTAACCATAGTTTGGGTTGTCCCTTCACTCTTCCCAGGGCTCTGTTTGGAATTCCTCTTTGGTTGGGACACCTGAGGTAACAAACCTGAAAGGAGACCTCCCATCCCGCAGATTGACGAAAAACAATTGGGACCGGGCCAAATCCCAAGAGAGGAAGTTCGTCCATGGCCCATGAGTCCTCCCCTCATTCCATGGCCATCGTTGACACAAAATCCAGACACCAAAGCCTGAGCAAGCGCCTCAGACTCGCTCTTTCTTCGTATCCTGAAGATTTCTTCTCATGGTTTGTAGATTGGGCCTGCCATACCTACGTCCCCAAACCTAGGCTGCCTTTGTGTTTTCCGACCTCTGTCCTCAAAGTCCTGGGCCACACACCCTCCAGGCTGGGGCCTCTGGAGCCACACATTAGGACTGTGCCTACCCCATGCATGGGGATTCTGCCCATTCCATTGTCCAAAATTGTACAAATTAGGAGAACCCTCCAAAGTCCCCGAGGCCATCCCAATATGTAGGTGTCTGTTTACAAACAAGGGCGGTCTGACACCAGCTGAGCATCTACCTCCACTCATACCATAGATGGATGTCCCCAGAGAAGGATATGGTACCAGACAGGACCCTAGGCCATAATCGGATCCATTGCTTTGGTTTAAAGGCATGTCTCCTCAAAATCCTGGATTCCTATACCAGCATAGGGGCTTTCCTGAGGCACCCATCAGAAAAAATCTCGTCTCCACGAGGAAACTTGTGCATGGGACCTATGTCAAAATCTTAGGAGAATAATTCAGAGTCCCGGTGCCACCGCCCCATTCCAAGGTCCTCATGGACACAAACACACATTAGGCACCATGCTCAGGAATGTCCATATCAACTCAGCCAACCAGGTTGCTCCCGCAGAGCCATCCGAACTCAACTGTCTTGTTGCTAGGAGACAATTGGAGAGCGAGGTGGGCTTCCCTGGAATCCATCCTCGAACGGTGCTCTGGAGTCATTCCATATGGCATGTTTTGGAGCTGCCCAACAGGTCTCAATTGTCCCGCAGAAGGAATCCTTGAAGGGGCCATCCCACAACTCCCAACGTGGGAAAAACTCCATGGCCTTGAGATTCCTCTCCGTTCATGAAGGGGCAGTCATGCACAGAAACTACAACCTAGGCCAACGTCGGATCCTCGCCGTGACTTCAGATGCATGAGATATTGGTTCAGATGTGCAGGGGGTACCTGCCTTGCCCTCGGCCTGAAGCCCAAGTCTAGCTTGTGGTCTCAGACTTCTGTCCTCACACTGCTGGCCCAGAAGCCCTCACGTTTGGCAATTCCGGAACCACAATGCAGCACTCTACCTGCCCTCTAGAAAAAATATCTTGTCTAAGGAACTGCCCGGGTACCTCAAATAAGGATCAACATACACGGCAATAGACTGTATCCAAATTATATAGTCTAACCTGGGCACTAATGCACTGTCAGACACAACCTGAGCCCGAAACTCCTGACCAACAACCAGGCAGCTGACCGCACACTGAGCACATCAGACCCACCATGGCCTTAGGTCATCATCTCTTCCCAACTGCAGTTTTCAGTCTTCTGAACCTAGACCTTATCTCCAACCACGGCCCAGGGTTGAAAATAATGCAGAAATCAGAACTCCTTCACCATGGCAAGAGACCTTGTGATTGGCATGTTGTCCAAAGTTCAGTGTAGATGAAACCGGTGTGGCCCATGAGGCCACGCCCACTCTCCCGGGACACATTGGACACAAACACACATTGTGAAAATCAGCCTGAGCCCAGTTCTCAAGTAAGGCCTCTCAGTGGCTGGTGAAGAGACAGCATATGGGGCCTGACATGCCCCTAGGCCCCAAATTTTAACCATAGTTTGGGTTGTCCCTTCACTCTTCCCCAGGGCTCTGCTTTGGAATTCCTCTTTGGTTGGGACACCTGAGGTTACAAACCTGAAAGGAGACCTCCCATCCCACAGATTGACGAAATACAATTAGGACCGGTCCAAATCCACAGAGAGGAAGAACCGTCCATGGCCCATGAAGTCTCCCCACATTCCACGGCCATCGTTGACACAAAATCCAGAGACCAAAGCCTGAGCAAGCGCCTCAGACTGGCTCTTTCTTCATATCCTGAAGAATTCTTCTCATGGTTTGTAGATTGGGCCTGCCATACCTACGTCCCCAAACCTAAGCTGTGTCTGTGTTTTCAGACTTCTGTCCTCAAAGTCCTGGGCCACACACCCTCCAGGCTGGGGCCCCTGGAGCCACACATTAGGACTGTGCCTACCCAATCTATGGTAATTCTGCCCATTCCATTGTCCAAAATTGTACAAATTAGGAGAACCCTCCAAAGTCCCCGAGGCCATCCCAATATGTAGGTGTCTGTGGACAAACAAGGGCAGTCTGACACCAGCTGAGCATCTACCTCCACTCATACCATAGATGGATGTCCCCAGAAAAGGAGATGGAAACAAACAGGACCCTAGGCCATAATCGGATCCACTTCTTTGGTTTACAGGCATGTCTCCTCAAAATCCTGGATTCTAATACCAGCATAGGGTGTTTCCTGAGGCACCCATCAGAAAAAATCTCGTCACCACGAGGAAACTTGTGCATGGGACCTATGTCAAAATCTTAGGAGCATACTTCCGAGTCCCGGTGCCACTGCCCCATTCCAAGGTCCTCATGGAAACAAACACACATTAGGCCCCATGCTCGGGAACGTCCATTTCAACACAGCCACCCCGGTGTCTCCCGCAGAGCCATCCGATCTCCACTGTCTTGTTGCTAGGAGACAATTGGAATGCGAGGCGGGCTTCCCTGGCATCCATCCTCGAACAATGCTCTGGAGTCATTCCTTATGGGATATTTTGGAGCTGCCAAACAGGTCTCAATTGTCCCGCAGAAGGAATCCTTGAAGGGGGCATCCCACAACTCCCAACGTGGGAAAACCTCCATGGCCTTGAGATTCCTCTCCATTCATGAAGGGGCAGTTATGCACAGAAACTACAACCTGAGCCAAAGTCTGATCCTCGCCGTGACATCAGATGCATGAGATATTGGTTCAGATGTGCAGGGGTACCTGCCTTGCCCTCGGGACTGAAGCCCAAGTCTAGCTTTTGGTCTCAGACTTCTGTCATCACACTACTGGCCCAGAAGCCCTCATGTTTGGCAATTACGGACCCACAATGCAGCACTCTGCCTGCCCTCTAGAAAAAATATCTTGCCTAATGAGCTGCCCAGGCACCTCAAATGAGGATCAACCTACACGGCACTCGACTGTACCCAAATTACATAGTCTAACCTGGTCACTAATGCACTGTCTGACACAACCTGAGCCTAAAACTCCTGACCAACAACCAGGCAGCTGGCCGCACACTGAGCACATCAGAACCACCATGGCTTTAGGTCATCATCTCTTCCCAACTGCGGATTTCAGGCTTCAGAACCTAGACCTTATCTCCATCCACTGCCCAGGGTTGAAAATGATGCAGAATCAGAACTCCTTCACCATGGCAAGAGACCTTGTGATTGGCATGTTGTCCAAAGTTCAGTGTAGTTGAAACCAGTGTGGCCCATGAGGCCCCGCCCAAGCTCGCGGGCCACATTGGTCGCAAGCACACATTGTGAACCTCTGCCTGAGCCCAGTCCTCAAGTAAGACCTCTCAGTGGCTGGATGAAGGGACAGCATATGGGGCCTGCCATGCCCCTAGGCCCCAAATTTTAACCATAGTTTGGGTTGTCCCTTCACTCTTCCCCAGGGCTCTGCTTTGGAATTCCTCTTTGCTTGCGACACCTGAGGTAACAAACCTGAAAGGAGACCTTCCATCCCACAGATTGACGAAAAACAATTAGGCCGATCCAAATCCACAGAGAGGAAGATTCGTCCATGGCCCATGAGCCTCCCCACATTCCACGGCCATCCTTGACACAAAATCCAGACACCAAAGCCTGAGCAAGCGCCTCAGACTCGCTCTTTCTTCGTATCCTGAAGATTTCTTCTCATGGTTTGTAGATTGGGCCTGCCATACCTACGTCCCCAAACCTAAGCTGCGTTTGTGTTTTCCGACTTCTGTCCTCACAGTCCTGGGCCACACACCCTCCAGGGTCTGGCCACTGGTGCCACACATTAGGACTGTGCCTACCCCATGCATGGGATTTCTGCCCATTCCATTGTCCAAAATTGTACAAATTAGGAGAACCCTCCAAAGTCCCCGAGGCCATCCCAATAATGTAGGTCTCTGTGAACAAAGAAGGGCGGTCTGACACCAGCTGAGCATCTACCTCCACTCATACCATAGATGGATGTCCCCAGAGAAGGAGATGGAACCAGACAGGACCCTAGGCCATAATCGGATCCATTGCTTTGGTTTACAGGCATGTCTCCTCAAAAGCCTGGATACCAATACCAGCATAGGGGGTTTCCTGAGGCACCCATCAGAAAACATCTCGTCTCCACGAGGAAACTTGTGCATAGGACCTATGTCAAAATCTTAGGAGAATACTTCAGAGTCCCAGTGCCACAGCCCCATTCCAAGGTCCTCATGGACACAAACACATATTAGGCCCCATGCTCGGGAACGTCCATTTGAACTCAGCCACCCCGGTTGCTCCCGCAGAGCCATCCGATCTCCACTGTCTTGTTTCTAGGAGACAATTGGAATGCGAGGCGGGCTTCCCTGGAATCCATCCTCGAACGGTACTCTGGGTCATTCCATATGGGATGTTTTGGAGCTGCCAAACAGATCTCAATTGTCCCGAAGAAGGAATCCTTGAAGGGGGCATCCCACAACTCCCAACGTGGGAAAACCTCCATGGCCTTGAGATTCCTCTCCGTTCATGCAGGGGCAGTCATGCACAGAAACTACAACCTGAGCCAACGTCTGATCTTTGCCGTGACATCAGATGCATGAGATATTGGTTCAGATGTGCAGGGGGTACCTGCCTTGCCCTCGGGCCTGAAGCCCAAGTCTAGTTGTGGTCTCAGACTTCTGTCCACATCTGTCTATGGGTCTGAGTGCAGGTAGGTGCTCAGTTGGGCTCAGATTGCCCCTGTTTTTCCTGGGAAGCCACCACTATTGAGATGGATCAGGGACTTCGGAGGTTTATCCTATTAGAAGGGTTGTGGCCATTGGAATGGGCACACACAATTCCCTAGGAGAGGGCAAGTACAGTCCTCAGGTTTGGCTCCAGGGGCCTGAGCCTGTAGGTTTTGAAGGCCAGGGCTGTTTGGACAGTTGTCTGAAAACACAAACTCGGCTTATGTTTCGGGTCATAGGTATGGCAGGACTGATCTACAGACCATGAAGAGAACACTTCGGGATTTGAAAGAAGGGCGAGTGCGAGGCTCCTGCTCAAGTTTTTGTCTCTGGATATCGTGTCACTCATGGTCGTGAAATTTCTGGGGGACTTCATGGGAAATGGACGAGTCTTACTCTCTTGTGGTTTGGCCCCGTCCAAAGAGTTTGGGGGCATTCTATGGGCTGGAAGAAGTCCGTTTTTTGTTGTTGTTGTTGTTGTTGTTGTTTTCTTTTTTAACCTCAGGTGTCCCACCAAATGAGGGATTCCAGAGTAGAGCCCTGGGGAGGGGCGACTGGACAATCAGAAATCTGGTTAAAAATTGGGGCCTAGGGACATGTCAAGCCCATTATGACATCTAATGGTCCAGCAACTGAGAGGACTTACTAGAGGACAGGACTCATGCTGAGGGTCACAATGCGTGTGTATGCCCTGGTCGCATTCAAGAATGGGCGGGGCCTCAGGGTGAATGCTGGTTTCTCCTACACTGAACGTTGGACAACGTGCCAACCACAAGGGTTCTTGCCATGGGTAAGGAGGAGTTCTGATTTCTGCATCACACTCACCCCTGGGCAGTGCTCGGAGATAAGGTCTCGGTTCTGAAGCCTGAAAACTGAGGTAGGGAAGAGATGATGACCTAAGGCCATGGCGGGTTTTATGGGCTCAGTGTGCGGTCAGCTTTCTGGGTGTTGGTCAGGAGGTCCGGGTTCAGGTTGTGTTCGACAGTGCATTAGTGCCCAGGATAGACTATATAATTTGGGTAAAGTCGAGTGCTGTGTAGGTTGATCCTCATTTAATGTTCCTGGGGAGCTCATGAGGCAATAATTTTTTTTCTAGAGGGCAGGCAGAGTGCTGCATAGTGGGTCGGGAATTGCCAAACTTGAGGGCTTCGGGGCCAGGAATGTGAGGACGGAAGTCTGAGAATACAAGCTAGACTTGGGTTTCAGGGCGAGGGCACGGCAGGTACCCCCTGCAGTGTGACCCAATATCTCATGCATCTGAAGTCAGGGCGAGGATCAGACGTTGGCTCAGGTTGGAGTTTCTGTGCATGACGGCCGCTTCATGTAGGGAGCGGAATCTCGAGGCCATTGAGGTTTTCCCACGTTGGGAGTTGTGGGATGCCCCCTTCAAGGATTCCTTCTGCAGGACAATTGAGACCTGTTGGACGTCTCCAGGACATCCCATATGGAATGACTCCAGTGCACCGTTCGCGGATGGATGCCTGTGAAGCCTGCCTCGCATTCCAATTGTCTCCTAGCAACAAGACAGTTTAGATCTGATGGCTCTCCCGTAGCAACCGGGGTGGCTGAGTTGAAATGGACTTTCCTGATCATGGGTCCTAATGTGTTTTTGTGTCCATGAGGGCCTTGGAATGGGGCGTTGGCACCGGGACCCTGAAGTACTCTCCTAAGCTTTGGACATGGCTCCCATGCACAGGTTTCCTTGTGGAGACGAGATGAGTTCTGATGGGTGCCTCAGGAAAACCCCTAAGCTCGTATTGGAATCAGTCTTTTGAGGACACATGCCTGTAACCCAAAGCAATGGATCCTATTATGGCCTACGGTCCTGTCTGGTTCAATCTTCTTCTCTGGGGACATCCATCTATGGTATGAGTGGAGGTCGATTATCAGCTGTTGTCAGACAGCCCTTTTTTGTTCCGGGCGACCTACACTATTGCGATGGCCTCAAGGACTTTGGAGGTTTCTCCTAATTTGTACGATTTTGGACCATGGAATGGGCAGAATTCCCATGGATTGGTAGGCACAGTCCTAATGTGTACTCCAGGGTGTGTGGCCCAAGACTTTGAGGACAGAAGTCTGAAAACACAAACTCAGCTTAGGTTTGGGGACGTAGTTATGGCAGGCACGATCTATAAGCTATGAGAAGAACTCTTCAGGATATGAAGAAAGTGCGAGTCTGCGGCGCTTGCTCAGGCTTTTGTCTCTGGATTTTGTATCAGCGATGGCCGTGGAATGTCGGGGAGGCCTCCTGGGCCATGGACGAATCTTCCTCTCTGAGGATTTGGCCCGATTCCCAATTGCTTTTCGTCAATCTGTGGGATGGGAGGAGTCATTTCAGTTTTGTTACCTCAGGTGTCCCTCCAAAAGAGGAATTCCAAAGCAAAGCCGTGGGGAATTCTGAAGGGACAACCCGAACTATGGTTAAAAATTGAGGCCTAGGGGCATGGCAAGCCCAATATGCTATCTTTTCATCTAGCCACTGAGTGGCCTTACTTGAGGACTGACTCAGCCTGAGGGTCACAATGTGTGTTTGTGACCAATGTGGCCCGCGAGCATGGGCGGGGCCTCATGGGCCACACTGGTTTCAACTACACTGAACGTTGGACAACATGCCAACCACAAGGTTTCTTGCCATGGGGAAGGAGATCCGATTTCTGTATCACCTTCAACCCTGGGCAGTGATTGGAGATAAGGTCTAGGTTCTGAAACCTGAAAACCGAGTTTGGGAAGAGATGACGACCTAATGCCATGGTGGCTCCATGTGCTCAGTGTGCGGCCAGCTGTCAGGGAGGGGCCAGGGGTCCAGGCTCAGACTGTGTCAGAAAGGGCATTAGTGCCCTGGTCAGCCTATGTATTTGGGGTACAGCCAAGGTCGGTGCAGGTTGATCCTCATTTGGGGTTACTAGGTAGCCCCAGAGGACAATGTTTTTCTTCTGTAGGGCAGGCAGAGTGCTGCATTGTAGTTCTGGATTGCCAAACTGGAGGGCTTGTGGGCCAGGAGTCTGACGACAAAATTCTGAGAACACAAGCTAGGCTTAGGTTACTGGGTGAGGCCATGGCAGGCACAATCTACAGACCTGAATCGAGATCTCGTGCATCTGAAGTCAGGGCGAGGATCAGACGATCGCTCAGGTTGGAGTTTCTGTCCCTGATGGCCCCTTCATGAATGTGGGGGCATCACGAGGCCATGGTGGTTTTCCCACGATGGGAGTTATGAGAAGCTCCAAACTGCAGAGAGTCTTCTGCAGGACAATTGAGACCTGTTGTTTGGGTCCAGGCCAATGATTCTGTGCAGGGTTCTAAGGATGGATGGCTGGGTAGCCCACCTCGCATTCCAATTGTCTCCTAGCAACAAGAGAGTTTAGATGCTGGATCTTGTCGAGCAACCGAGGAGGCTGAGTTGAAATGGACTCGCCTGTGGATGGCTCCTAATGTGCTTTTGTGTCTATGCAGACCTTGGAATGAAGCAGTGGCACTGGGGCCCTGATCGTTCTCCTAAATAGATGCTTTGACACAGCTCCAACGTGCAAGTTTCCCATGTGTAGATGAGATGTTTTCTGATGGCTGAGTCAAGAAACAGCCATATGCTGGTTTTGAAAACCAGGCCTCTGAGGAGAGATGCCTGGAAACCAAAGCAATGGATCTGATTAGTGCCTAGGTTCCAGTTCTTTCCTTTGGACCTCTGGGGACATCTGTCTATTGGTCTGAGTGTAGATAAGTGCTCAGATGGCCTCAGATTGCCCCTGATTTTCCTGGGAAGCCACCACTAGTGAGATGGATGAGGGACGTTTTCGGTTTTTCCAATTAGAAGTGTTGTGGCCATCGGAATGGGCACACACAATCCCCTTGGAGAGGGCAAGTATAGTCCTCAGGTTTGGCTCCAGGGACCTGAGCCTGTAGGTTTTGTAGGCCAGGGCTGTTTGGACAGTTGTCTGAAAATACAAACTCGGCTTATGTTTCAGGTCATAGGTATGGCAGGACTGATCTACAGACTTGAGGAGAACTCTTCGTGATTTGAGAAAAGGGCGAGTGTGAGGCTCTTGAGCAAGTTTTTGTCTCTGGATATAGTGTCAATCATGGTGGTGAAATTTCTGCGTGACTTCATGGGAAATGGTCGAGTCTTACTCTCTGGTGGTTTGGCCCTGTACAAAGAGTTTGTGGTCATACTTTGGGATGGAAGAAGTCCGTTATTATGTTGTTGTTGCTTTCTTTTTTAACCTCAGGTGTCCCACCAAATGAGGGATTCCAGAGTAGAGCCATGGGTAGGGACGACTGGACAATCAGAAATCGGGTTAAAAATTGCGGCCTAGGGACATGTCAAGCCCATTATGATATCTAATGGTCCAGCCACTGAGAGGACTTACTAGAGGACAGAACTCATGCTGAGGGTCACAATGCGTGTTTATGCCCTCGTCGCACTCAAAATGGGTGGGGCATCAGGGTGAATGCTGGTTTCTCCTCTACTGAACGTTGGACAACGTGCCAACCACAAGGTTTCTTGCCATGGGTAAGGAGGAGTTCTGATTTCTGCATCACACTCACCCCTGGGCAGTGATTGGAGATAAGGTCTCGTTTTGAAGCCTGAACTGAGGTAGGGAAGAGAAGGCGACCTAAGGCCATGGCAGGTCTGATGTGCTCACTGTGCGGTCAGCTGCCTGATGTTGGTCCGGAGGTTCGGGCTCAGGTTTTGTCAGAGAGTGCATTAGTGCTCTGGTTAGACTATATAATTTGGGTACAGTCGAGTGCCGTGTAGGTTTATCCTCATTTGAGGTGCCTGGGCAGCTCATTAGGCAAGATATTTTTTCTAGAGGGCTGGCAGAGTGCTGCATTGTGGGTCCGGAATTGCCAAACCTGAGGTCTCCTGGGCCAATAGTGTGAGGACAGAAGTCTTAGAACACAAGCTAGACTTGGGCTTCAGGCCGATGGCACGGCAGTTACCCCCTGCAGATCTGAACCAATATCTCATGCATCTGAATTCACGGTGAGGATCAGACGTTGGCTCAGGTTGGATTTTCTGTGCATGACTGCCCCTTCATGAACGGACCGGAATCTCAAGGCCATGGAGGTTTTCCCACGTTGGGAGTTGTGGGATTCCCCCTTCATGGATTCCTTCTGAGGGACAATTGAGACTTGTTGGGCAGCTCCAGGACATCCCATAAGGAATGACTCCAGATCACCATTGGAGGATGGATGCCAGGGAAGCCCGCCTCGCATTCCAATTGTCTTTTAGCAACAAGACAGGTGAGATCGGATGGCTATGCTGGAGCAACCGGGGTGGCTGAGTTGAAATGGATTTTTCCTCAGAATGGAGCCTAAGGTGTGTTTGTGTCCATGAGGGCCTTGGAGGATGGATGCCCAGGAAGACCGCCTCGCATTCCAATTGTCTCCTAGCAACAAGACAGTTGAGATCGAATGGCCTGCGGGAGCAACCTTGGTGGCTGAGTTGAAATGGACTTTCCTGAGGATGGGGCCTAATGTGTTTTTGTGTCCATGAGGGCGTTGGAATGGGGGGGTGGCACCGGGACCCTGAAGTATTCTCCTAACCTTTGGACATAGCTCCCAAGCACTAGTTTCCTTGTGAAGACGATTTTTGTTTTGATGGGTGCCTCAGGAAACCCCCTTTGCTGGTATTGGAATCCGGGATTTTGAGGAGACATGCCTGTAAACCAAATAATGGATCCGATTATGGCTTAGGGTCCTGTCTGGTTCAATCTTCTTCTCTGGGGACATCCATCTATGGTATGAATGGAGGTAGATGCTCAGCTGGTGGCAGACCACCCTTGTTTGTCCCTGGAGACTTACACTATTGGGATGGCTTCCGGGAAGTTGGAGTGTTCTCCTAATTTGTATGATTTTGGACAATGGTATGGGCAGAATTCCCATGGATTGGGTAGGCACAGTCCTAATGTGTGGCTCCAGGGGCCCCAGCCTGGAGGGTGTGCGGCCCAGGACTTTGAGGACAGAAGTCTGAAAACACAAACTCAGCTAAGGTTTTGGGACGTAGGTATGGGAGGCCCAATCTACAAACCATGAGAAGTACCCCTCAGGATATGAAGAAAGAGCGAGTCTGAGGCACTTGCTCAGGCTTTTGTCTCTGGATTTTGTATCAACAATGGCTGTAGAATGTGGGGAGGCCTCATGGGATATGGACGAATCTTCCTCTCTGTGGATTTGGCCCGGTCCCAATAGTTTTTCTTCAATTGTCGGATAGGAGGTCTCCTTTCAGGTTTATGACCTCAGGTGTCCGAACAAAATAGGAATTCCAAAGCAGAGCCCTGGGGAAGAGTGAAGGGACAACCCAAACTATGGTTAAAAATTGGGGCCTAGGTGCATGGCAGGCCCAATATGCTGTCTCTTCATCCAGCCACTGAGAGGCCTTACTTGAGGACTGGGCTCATGCTGAGGGTCACAATGTGTGTTTGTGACCAATGTGGCCCGCGAGCATGGGCGGGGCCTCATGGGCCACACTGGTTTCAACTACACTGGACTTTGGACAACCTGCCAAACACAAGGTCTCTGGCCATGGGGAATGGTTTCTGATATCTGCATCATTTTCAACCCTGGGCAGTGGTTGGAGATAAGGTCTAGGTTCTGAAGCCTGAAAAACCGAAGTTGGGAAGAGATGACGACCTAAGGCCATGGCGGGTCTGATATGCTCAGTGTGCGGTCAGCTGCCTGGGTGTTGGTCAGGAGGTTCGGGCTCAGGTTGTGTCAGTCAGTGCATTAGTCCCAGGTAAGACTATATGATTTGGGTACAGTCGAGTGCCGTATAGGTTTATCCTCATTTGAGGTGCCTGGGGAGCTCAATAGGCAAGATATTTTTTCTAGAGGGCAGGCAGAGTGCTGCACTTTGGTTCCAGAATTGCCAAACTTGAGGGCTTCTGGGCCAGGAGTGTGAGGACAGAAGTCTGAGAACACAAGCTAGACTTGGGCTTCAGGCCGAGGGCACGGCAGGTACCTCCTGCAGATCTGAACCAATATTTCATGCATCTGAAGTCACGGCGAGGATCAGACGTTGGCTCGGGTTGGAGTTTCTGTGCATGACTGCCCCTTCATGAACGGAGCGGAATCTCAAGGCCATGGAGGTTTTCCCACGTTGGGAGTTGTGGGATGCCCCCTTCAAGGATTCCTTCTGCGGGACAATTGAGACCTGTTGGTCAGTTCCAGGACATCCCATATGGAATGACTCCAGAGCACCGTTCGAGGATCGATGCCAGGGAATCCCGCCTCGCATTCCAATTTTCTCCCAGCAACAAGACAGTTGAGTTTTGATGGCTCTGCGGGAGCAATCGGGGCGGCTGTGTTGAAATGGACTTTCCCGAGGTTGGGGCCTAATGTGTGTTTGTGTCCATGAGGGCCTTGGAATGGGGCGGTGACACCGGGACCCTGAAGTATTCTCCTAAGCTTTTGACATAGGTCCCATGCACAAGTTTCCTTGTGGAAACGAGATTTGTTCTGATGGGTGCCTCAGGAAACCCCCTATGCTGGTCTTGGAATCCAGGCTTTTGAGGAGACAGGTCTGTAAACCAAAGCAATGGATCCGAATATGGCCTAGGGTCCTGTCTGGTTCCATCTTCTTCTCTGGGGACATCCATTTATGATATGAGTGGAGGTAGATGCTCAGCTGGTGTCAGACCGCCCTTGTTTGTCCCCGGAGACCTACACTATTGGGATGGCCTCGGGGACTTTGGAGAGTTCTCCTAATTTGTACGATTTTGGATAATGGAATGGGCAGAATTCCCATGGATAGGGTAGGCACAGTCCTAATGTGTGGCTCCAGGGGCCCCAGCCTGGAGGGTGTGTGGCCCAGGAATCTGAGGACAGAAGTCTGAAAACACAAACTCAGCTTAGGTTGGGAACGTAGGTATGGCAGGGCCAATCTACAAACCATGAGAAGGACTCTTCAGGATATGAAGAAAGAGCGAGTCTGAGGCGCTTGCTCAGCCTTTTGTCTCTGGATTTTGTATCAAAAATGGGCGTGGAACGTGGGGAGGCCTCATGGGCCATGGACGAATCTTCCTCTCTGTGGATTTGGCCCGGTCCCAATTTCTTTCCATCAATCTGTGGGATGGGAGGTCTCCTCTCAGGTTTGTTACCTCAGGTGTCCCAACCAAAGAGGAATTCCAAAGCAGAGCCCTGGGGAAGAGTGAAGGGACAACCCAAACGATGGTTATAAATTGGGGCCTAGGGCCATGGCAGACCCAATATGCTGTCTCTTCATCCAGCCACTGAGTGGCCTTACTTAAAGACTGGGCACAGGCTGAGGGTCAGCATGTGTGTTTGTTACCAATGTGGCCCGCGAGCATGGGCGGGGCCTCATGGGCCACACTGGTTTCAACTACACTGAACTTTGGATAACATGCCAATCACAAGGTCTCTTGCCATGGGGAAGGAGCTCTGATTTCTGCATCATTTTCAACCCTGGGCAGTGTTTCGAGATAAGGTCTACGTTCTGAAGCCTGAAAAACCGCAGTTGGGAAGAGATGACGACCTAAGGCCATGGCGGGTCTGATGTGCTCAGTGTGCGGTCAGCTGCCTGGGTGTTGGTCCGGAGGTTCGGGTTCAGGTTGTGTCAGACAGTGAAGTATTACCCAGGTTAGACTATATAATTCAGGTACAGTCGATAGCCATGTAGGTTTATCCTCATTTGAGGTGTCTGGGCTACTCATTAGGCAATATATTTTTTCTAGAGGCAGGCAGAGTGCTGCATTGTGGGTCCGGAATTGCCAAACATGAGGGATTCTGGACCAGGAGTGTGAGGACAAGTCTGAGAACAGAAGCTAGACTTGGGCTTCAGGCCGAGAGCACGGCTGGTACCCCCTGCAGATCTGAACGAATATCTCATGCTTCTGAAGTCACGGCGAGGATCAGACGTTGGCTCGGGTTGGAGTTTCTGTGCATGACTGCCCCTTCATGAACGGAGCGGAATCTCAAGGCCATGGAGGTTTTCCCACGTTGGGAGTTGTGGGATGCCCCCTTCAAGTATTCCTTCTGCGGGACAATTGAGACCTGTTGGGCAGCTCCAGGATATCCCATATGGAAGGACTCCAGAGCACCGTTCGGGGTGGATGCCTGGGAAGCGGGCCTCGCATTCCAAATGTCTCCTAGCAACAAGACAGTTGAGATCGGATAGCTCTGCGGGAGCAACTGGCGTGGCTGAGTTGAAATGGACTTTTAGGATCGGGCCCATTGTGTGCTTGTGTCCATGAGGGCCTTGGAATGGGGCATTGGCACCGGAACCCGGAAGTATTCTCCTAAGCTTTTGACATACCTCTCATGCACAAGTTTCCTTGTGGAGATGAGATTTGTTCTGAGGGGTGCCTCAGGAAACCCCCTATGCTGGTATTGGAATCCAGGCTTTTGAGGAGACATGCCTGTAAACCAAAACAATGGATCCGATTATGGCCTAGGGTCCTGTCTGGTTCAATCTTCTTCTCTGGTGATATCCATCTATGGAATGAGTGGAGGGAGATGCTCACCTGGTGTCACACCGCCCTTGTTTGTCCCTGGAGACCTACACTATTGGGATGGCCTCGGGGACTTTGGAGAGTTTTCTTAATTGGTGAGATTTTGGACAATAGAATGGGCAGAATTCCCATGGATTGGGTAGGCACAGTCCTAATGTGTGGCTCCAGGTGCCCCAGCCTGGAAGGTGTGCGGCCCAGGACTTTGAGGACAGAAGTCTGAAAACACAAACTCAGCTAAGGTTTTGGGACGTAGGTATGGGAGGCCCAATCTACAAACCATGAGAAGTACCCCTCAGGATATGAAGAAAGAGCGAGTCTGAGGCACTTGCTCAGGCTTTTGTCTCTGGATTTTGTATCAACAATGGCTGTAGAATGTGGGGAGGCCTCATGGGATATGGACGAATCTTCCTCTCTGTGGATTTGGCCCGGTCCCAATAGTTTTTCTTCAATTGTCGGATGGGAGGTCTCCTTTCAGGTTTATTACCTCAGGTGTCCGAACAAAATAGGAATTCCAAAGCAGAGCCCTGGGGAAGAGTGAAGGGACAACCCAAACTATGGTTAAAAATTGGGGCCTAGGTGCATGGCAGACCCAATATGCTGTCTCTTCATCCAGCCACTGAGAGGCCTTACTTGAGGACTGGGCTCATGCTGAGGGTCACAATGTGTGTTTGTGACCAATGTGGCCCACGAGCATGGGCGGGGCCTCATGGGCCACACTGGTTTCAACTACACTGAACTTTGGACAACCTGCCAAAGACAAGGTCTTGGCCATGGGGAATGTGTTCTGATATCTGCATCATTTTCAACCCTGGGCAGTGGTTGGAGATAAGGTCTAGGTTCTGAAGCCTGAAAAACCGAAGTTGGGAAGAGATGACGACCTAAGGCCATGGCCGGTCTGATATGCTCAGTGTGCGGTCAGCTGCCTGGGTGTTGGTCAGGAGGTTCGGGCTCAGGTTGTGTCAGTCAGTGCATTAGTCCCAGGTTAGACTATATGATTTGGGTACAGTCGAGTGCCGTATAGGTTTATCCTCATTTGAGGTGCCTGGGGAGCTCAATAGGCAAGATATTTTTTCTAGAGGGCAGGCAGAGTGCTGCACTTTGGTTCCAGAATTGCCAAACTTGAGGGCTTCTGGGCCAGGAGTGTGAGGACAGAAGTCTGAGAACACAAGCTTGACTTGGGCTTCAGGCCGAGGGCACGGCAGGTACCTCCTGCAGATCTGAACCAATATTTCATGCATCTGAAGTCACGGCGAGGATCAGACGTTGGCTCGGGTTGGAGTTTCTGTGCATGACTGCCCCTTCATGAACGGAGCGGAATCTCAAGGCCATGGAGGTTTTCCCACGTTGGGAGTTGTGGGATGCCCCCTTCAAGGATTCCTTCTGTGGGACAATTGAGACCTGTTGGTCAGCTCCAGGACATCCCATATGGAATGACTCCAGAGCACCGTTCGAGGATCGATGCCAGGGAATCCCGCCTCGCATTCCAATTTTCTCCTAGCAACAAGACAGTTGAGTTTTGATGGCTCTGCGGGAGCAATCGGGGCAGCTGTGTTGAAATGGACTTTCCCGAAGTTGGGCCTAATGTGTGTTTGTGTCCATGAGGGCCTTGGAATGGGGCGGTGACACCGGAACCCTGAAGTATTCTCCTAAGCTTTTGACATAGGTCCCATGCACAAGTTTCCTTGTGGAAACGAGATTTGTTCTGATGGGTGCCTCAGGAAACCCCCTATGCTGGTCTTGGAATCCAGGCTTTTGAGGAGACATGTCCGTAAACCAAAGCAATGGATCTGAATATGGCCTAGGGTCCTGTCTGGTTCCATCTTCTTCTCTGGAGATATCCATCTATGGAATGAGTGGGGGTTGATGCTCACGTGGTGTTAGACCGCCCTTGTTTGTCCCCGGAGATCTACACTATTGGGATGGCCTCGGGGACTTTAGAGGTTTCTCCTAATTTGTACGATTTTGGACAATGGAATGGGCAGAATTCCCATGGATTGGGTAGGCACAGTCCTAATGTGTGGCTCCAGGGGCCCAAGCCAGGAGGGTGTGTTGCCCAGGACTTTGAGGACAGATCTAAAAATACAAACTCAGCTCAGGTTTTGGGACGTAGGTATGGCAGGCCCTATCTACAGACCATGAGGAGAACTCTTCAGGATATGAAGAAAGAGCGAGTCTGAGGCACTTGCTCAGGCATTTGTCTCTGGATTCTGAATCAACGATGGCCATGGATGTGGGGAGGCCTCATGGGCCATGGACGAATCTTCCTCTCTGTGGATTTGTCCCAGTCCCAATTCTTTTTCGTCAATCTGTGGAATGGGAGGTCACCTTTCACATTTGTTACCTCAGGTGACCCAACCAAAGAGTAATTACAAAGCACAGCCCTGGGGAAGAGTGAAGGGACAACCCAAACTATGTTTAAAAATTGGGACCTAGGGGCATGGCAGGCCCAATCTGCTGTCTCTTCATCCAACCACTGAGAGGCCTTACTTGAGGACTGGGCACAGGCTGAGGGTCACAATGTGTCTTTGTGACCAATGTGGCCCGCGAGCATGGGCGGGGCCTCATGGGCCACACTGGTTTCAACTACACTGGAATTTGGACAACATGCTAATCACAAGGTCTCTTGCCATGAGGAAGGTGTTCTGATGTCTGCATTATTTTCAACCCTGGGCAGTTGTTGGAGATAAGGTCTAGGTTCTGAAGCCTGAAAAACCGAAGTTGGGAAGAGATGACGACATAAGGCCATGGCGTGTCTGATATGATCAGTGGGTGGTCAGCTGCCTGGGTGTTGGTCAGGAGGTTCGGGCTCAGGTTGTGTCAGACAGTGCATTAGTGCCCAGGTTTGACTATATGATTTGGGTACAGTCGAGTGCCGTGTAGGTTTATCCTCATTTGATGTGCCTGGGCTGCTCTTAGGCAAGATATTTTTTATAGATGGCAGGCAGAGTGCTGCATTGTGAGTCCGGAATCCAAACTTGAGGGCTTCTGGGCCAGGAGTGTGAGTACAGAAGTCTGAGAACACAAGCTAAACTTGGGCTTCAGGCAGAGGGCACAGCATGTACCCCCTGCAGAGTGAATCAATATCTCAAGCATCTGAAGTCACGGTGAGGATCAGACGTTGGCTCAGGTTGGAGTTTCTGTGCATGACTGCCCCTTCATGAACGGAGCGGAATCTCAAGGCTATGGAGGTTTTACCACGTTGGGAGTTGTGGGATGCCCCCTTCAAGGATTCCTTCTGCAGGACAATTGAGACCTGTTGGGCAGCTCCAGGAAATCCCATATGGAATGACTCCAGAGCACCGTTGAAAGATGAATGCCAGGGAAGCCCGCCTCGCATTCCAATTGTCTCCTAGCAACAAGACAGTTGAGGCCGGATGGCTCTGGGAGAACAACCGGGGTGGCTGAGTTGAAATGGACTTTCCCGAGGATGGGGCCTAATATGTGTTTGTGTCCATGAGGGCCTTAAAATGGGGGGGTGGCACCGGGACCCTGAAGTTTCTCCTAAGCTTTTGACATAGCTCCCATGCACAAGTTTCCCTGTGGAGACGAGATTTGTTCTGATAGGTGCCTCAGGAAATCACTTATGCTGGTATTGGAATCCAGGCTTTTGAGGAGACACTCCTGTACCAAAGCAATGGATCCGATTATGGCCTAGGGTCCTGTCTGGTTCCATCTTCTTCTCTGGAGATTTCCATCTGTGGAATGAGTGGGGGTAGATGCTCACGTGGTGTTAGACCGCCCTTGTTTGTCCCCGGAGATCTACACTATTGGGATGGCCTCGGGGATTTGGAGGGTTCTCCTAATTTGTACGATTTTGGACAATGGAATGGGCAGAATTCTCATGCATTGGGTAGGCAGAGTCCTAATGTGTGGCTCCAGGGGCCCCAGCCAGGAGTGTGTGTTGCCCAGGACTTTGAGGACAAAAGTCTGAAAATACAAACTCAGCTCAGGTTTTGGGACGTAGGTATGGCAGGCCCAATCTACAGACCATGAGGAGAACTCTTCAGGATATGAAGAAAGAGCGAGTCTGAGGCACTTGCTCAGGCTTTTGTCTCTGGATTGTGAATCAACGATGGCCATGGATGTGGGGAGGCCTCATGGGCCATGGACGAATCTTCCTCTCTGTGGATTTGTCCCAGTCCCAATTCTTTTTCGTCAATCTGTGGAATGGGAGGTCGCCTTTCACATTTGTTACCTCAGATGACCCAACCAAAGAGTAATTACAAAGCACAGCCCTGGGGAAGAGTGAAGGGACAACCCAAACTATCGTTAAAAATTGGGGCCTAGGGGCATGGCAGGCCCAATATGCTGTCTCTTCATCCAGCCACTGAGAGGCCATACTTGAGGACTGGGCTCAGGCTGAGGGTCACAATGTGTGTTAGTGACCAATGTGGCCTGCGAGCAAGAGCGGGGCCACATGGGCCACACTGGTTTCAACTACACTGACTTTGTACAACATGCCAATCACAAGGTCTCTTGCCATGGGGAAGGTGTTCTGATGTCTGCATCATTTTCAACCCTGGGCAGTGGTTGAAGATAAGGTCCTGGTCTGAAGCCTGAAAAACCGAAGTTGGGAAGAGATGACGACCTAAGGCCATGGCGGGTCTGATATGCTCAGTGTGCGGTCAGCTGCCTGGGTGTTGGTCAGGAGGTTCTGGCTCAGGTTGTGTCAGACAGTGCATTAGTGCCCAGGTTAGACTATATAATTTGGGTGGCCTCAGGGGCCTTGGAGCTTTTCCCTAATGTGTAGGGTTGTGGTGAATGGATTGGGCACACTTTCCTAGGAGAGGCAGGCACAATCTATCGCTGTGGCTAGAGGCCCTAGCCTGGAGGTTCTGTGGGTCCAGGCTGTGGGCACAGAAGTCTGAAAACACAAACTCAGCTTATGAGTGGTGCCTAGGGTATGGCAGGCCGGATGTACAGCCCGAGAGGGAGCTGCTCGTCCTCTGAAACAGGGCGAGTGGAGGGCGTTCCCTCAGGCTTTTGTCTCTGGATGTTGTGTCCGGGATAGCCGTGGATTGGAGGGGTGGCCTCAGGGACTGTGGACGAGTATCCCTCTCTGGGGATTTGTCCCAGCTCCCAAGAGTTTGGGGTCATTTTGTGGGAAGGGTGGAGTCCTGCTGTTTGGCTCATGTGTCTCTCCAAGAAAGGGATTCCAGAGCAGAGCCCCAGGTACGGGTGGGGCGACTGGAAAACTCAAACACTGGTGAGGATTGGGTGCCTAGGGGCTTGGCAAGCCCCATATGCGGGCTCCTGGCCCTGGCCTTGACAGGCCTTTCTTTGACATGGGGCTCATGCTGAGGGTCACAGTGTGAATTTGTGCCCAAGCAGCACTCAAGTTTGGGCGTGGCATCAGGGGCATGAAGGTTTCTCCCACCCTGAAGGTGTGACTCCATGCCAAGAGCAAGCTTTATAGCCATGGGAAAGGAGGAGTTCTGTTTTATGCTTGCGATACCCAGCTGTGTGGAGTATTGATATAATATCTAGGTTCAGATATCTGAAAACCAAGATTAGGAAGAGGTGACGGCATAAGACCATGGCGTGTCCGAAGTGCTGGGTGTGCGGCCACCTTTCTCCTTGTCTGTCTGGACGTCTGTTTCAGGCTGTGTCAGACAGAACATGAGTGCCCAGAGCAGCCTATCCAGTTCGGGTACCGTCGAGCCCCGAACAGGTTGATCCTCATCTGGGTTTTCTGGAGAGCCCCACAGGGAAACGATTTTCTTCCGTTGGGCAGACCCTGGGCTGTGTTGTGGTTCTGGAGATCCTAGTCCGGAGGGCTTGTTTGCCAGGAGTGTGAGGAAGGAAGTCTGAAAACACAAGCTAGCGTGATGTTTGGGACCGAGGGCACGGCAGTCCCACTCTGCAGAGGCTGAATTGAGATCTACTGCACTGAGGTCATGTCAACTATGAGACGTGCCTCAGGCTAGAGTTTTTGTCCAGCATGGCCTCTTCCTGAAGGGTGTGGCTGCTTCATGAGGCCAGGGGTGTTTGCCTACGATGGGATTTGTGAACTACTCCAAACCTCAAGGTTTCCTTCTGCACGACAGTCGAGCGCTATTGGATGGTTCCTGAGGCCCCATACGGAAAGACTCGAGAACAGGTGTCTAAGCATGGATGCCTGGGAATGCCACCTCATATTCCCACTCTTTAGTCAGGAAAAGGCAGGCTCAATCTGCAGGCTCCAGGGTGAGCTACCTAGAGGGGAGAGTTAAAATGGACTCTCCTGAAGATGAGTCCTACTGTGGGTTGGTTTACTGGGAGACCTTGGAATGTGGAGGTGGCTCAGGGACTCTGCAGGATTCTCCAACCTGAGGTGTTTGACACGGCCCCAACAAGGAAGCTTCCCATGTGGAGACGAGAGGAGTTCTGTTCAGTGCCTCAGGAAAGCCCCATATCATGTTCTTCGAACCAAAGCCTCTGAGGAGTGACACCTGGAAACCAAAGCAAGAGTTGAGATTAGGGTCTAAGTGCCTGTCCGCCTCAACCTTCTATCTCTGTTGACATCTGTGTGCATGCCTTCGTGGAGGTAGCAGCTCAGCTTGTGTCCAAATGCCCCTGTGTGTCCAGGGAGGCTCCCAGTAGTAGGATGTCCTCGGGGGACTTGAGGTTTCTCATATTCTGGAGGTGTGTGGCCAAAGGAATGGACAGAGTTTCCCAGGAGAGAGCAGGCATGGTCCTGTGGTATGGCTCCAGAGGACCCAGCCTAGAGGCTGTGTTTGCCAGCGCTGTGGGGACAGATGTCTGAAAAAGCAAACTTGGCTCAGGTAGGGGCCAAGGTAATGGCAGGCCTGATCTCCAGTCCGTGAGGGGAGATCCTCTGGATATCAAATGAGGGCAAGTGGCAGGCAGTCGCTCAGGCTTTTGTCTCTGGGTGTTGCGTTCACAGTGGCCGTTCAGGGTAGGGGTTGCTTCAGGGGCCGAGGAAGAGCCTTCCTCTCGGGGGATTGTCCAAGCTCCCAAGTGTTTGGGTTCATTCTGTGGTAAGGGAAGAGTACTGTTTTCTGCCACAGGGGACCC
Organism: Mustela nivalis; assembly: GCF_964662115.1. NCBI lineage: Eukaryota > Metazoa > Chordata > Mammalia > Carnivora > Mustelidae > Mustela > Mustela nivalis. The sequence continues at coordinate 118,079 of NW_028135170.1, forward strand.
CCAGGAGAGGGACTCTAGAGCACAGCAGCGGGTTCCCTCAACTGGAATACACACCATCTAGTTAGTCCTGCGTGCCTATGGGCATGGCAAGCCACATATGCGGGCTCTTGGTCCAATCACTGAGAGGCGTTACTTGAATAAGGTACTCAGGCTGAGGGTCACAATGTGTGTTTGTGCCCAAGGCGGCCCTCACACATGGGCGTGGCCTCATGGGCCATGCCGTTTTCTCCTACACTGAAGGTTTGTATCACTGCCAGCAGCAAGGTTTCTTGCCATGGGGAAGGAAGGGTTCTGACTTGTGCATCAGGTTCCCCCCTGTGCAGGGATTGGAGATAAGGTCTAGGTTCTGATGACTGAAAACCCAGGTTGGGAATGGATGGTGGCCTAAGGCAGTGGCGGGTCCAATGTGCTGGGTGTGCAGCCAGCAGTTTCGGTGTCTGTTGGAAGGTCTGGGCTCAGGCTATTTGCGACAGAGCATCAGTGTTTAAGGTAGCCTATTCAAATGGGGTGTTGCCGAGGGCCAAGCAGTTTGATCCTCATTGGGGTTTCTGGGCAGCACCATAGACAAAGTTTTTCTCCTGGGAGGCAAGCGGAGTGCTTCATTGTGGCCCCAGAATTCCCAGTAGGGAGGGTTTGTGGGCCAGGAGTGTGAGGACGGAAGTCTAGGAACACAAGCTAAAGTGAGGATTGGAGCCAAGGGCAGAGCAGGCCCACTAGGCAGAGGCTGAATCAAAATCTCCTCCATCTGAAGTCAGGCTGAGGATCAGACTTTGGCTGAGGCTGGAGTATGTGTCCATGATGGCACCTTCATGAAGCGGGGGCCTCATGAGGCCAAGGAAGTTTTCCCACGCTGAGTTTGGAGGTTGCCCCAAACCACCAGGTTTCCTTCTGTGGGACATTTGAGTCCTGTTGCATGGCTCCAGGACATACCATACGGAAGGACTGGAGAGCACGGTTCGAAGGATGGATCCCTGTACAGCATGCCTTGCATTCCCATTGGCCATTAGCCACAAGATATGTTTGATCTGCTGCCTCTGGGGCACGCTAACCAGGGGGCTGAGTTGAAATGGCCTCTCCTGAGGATCCATCATAATGTGCGTTTGGGTCCATGGAAACCTTGGAATGTGCTGGTTGTTCAGTGGCCCTGCGGAACTCTCCTACCTGAAGGGTTTGATACATCCCCAGAAAGTAAGCTCCCCATTTGGAGACGAGAGAGGTTTGGTTTGGTGCCTCAGAAAAGCCCCGTGTGCTGGTCTATGAAAACAGACCTCTGAGGACGGACACATGTAAACCAAAGCTAAGGTTCAGATTAGGGCCTGGGTGCCTGTCCATTTCAACCTTCTGTCTCTGGGGACACTGTCTGAGAGTCTAAGTGGAGATAGTTGCTCCGCTGGTGTCAGAGAGCCCCTCTTAGTCCAGGGTGGCCTACACTATTGATGGCCTCAGGTACCTTGGAGCTTTTCCCTAACATGTAGGGTTGTGGTCAATGGATTCGGCACAATTTCCTTGGAGAGGGCAGGCAGAATCTTTCGCTGTGGCTCCAGAGGCCCTTGCCTGGCAGTTGTGTGGGTCCAGGCTGTGGGCACAGAAGTCTGAAAACACAAACGCAGCTTATGAGTGGCGCCAAGGGTATGGCAGCCCAGATGTACAGCCCGAAAGGGAGCTCCTGGGCCTCTGAAACAAAAGCGAGTGGGAGGCGTTCCTTCAGGCTTTTGTCTCTGGATGTTGTGTCCGAGATAGCCGTGGATTGGAGGGGTGGACTCAGGGACTGTGGACGAGTATCCCTCTCTGGGGATTTGTCCCAGCTCCCAAGAGTTTGGGGTCATTTTGTGGGAAGGGTGGAGTCGTGTTGTCTTGCTCATGTGTCTCTCCAAGAAAAGGATTCCAGAGCAGAGCCCCAGGTACGGGCGGGGCGACTAAAAACTCACACACTGGTGAGGATTGGGTGCATAGGGTCTGGGCAAGCCCCATATGCGGGCTCTTGGTCCAGGCCCTGACAGGCCTTTCTTTGACATGGGGCTCATGCTGAGGGTCACATTGTGAATTTGTGCCCAAGCAGCACTCAAGTTTGGGCGTGGCATCAGGGGCCATGAAGGTTTCTCCCACCCTGAAGGTGTGACTCCATGCCAAGAGCAAGCTTTACAGCCACGGGGAAGCAGGAGTTCTGTGTTGTGCTTGCGATACCCAGCTGTGTGGAGAATTGATATAATGTCTAGGTTCAGATATCTGAAAACCAAGGTTAGGAAGAGGTGACGGCATAAGACCATTGGGTATCCGAAGTGCTGGGTGTGCGGCCAGCTGTCTCCTTGTCTGTCTGGACGTCTGGCTTCAGGCTGTGTAAGACAGAGCATGAGTGCCCAGAGCAGCCTATCCAGTTCGGGTACCGTCGATGCCCTAGCAGGTTGATCCTCATCTGGGTTTTCTGGAGAGAGCCCCACAGGGAAACGTTTTTCTTCCCTTGGGCAGACTCTGGGCTGGGTTGTGGTTCTGGAGTTCCTAGTTCGGAGGGCTTGTTTGCCAGGAGTGTGAGGAAGGAAGTCTGAAAACACAAGCTAGGGTGAGGTTTGGGACCGATGGCACGGCAGGCCCACTCTGAGAGGCTGAATCGAGATCTCCTGCACTGAGGTCATGTCAACTATGAGACGTGCCTCAGGCTAGAGTTTTCGTCCAGCATGGCCTCTTCCTGAAGGGTGTGGGGGCTTCATGAGGCCAGGGAGGTTTGCCTATGATGGGATTTGTGAACTACTCCAAACCTCAAGGTTTCCTTCTGCACGAAAGTTGAGTGCTATTGGATGGTTCCAGGAGGCCGCATACGGAAAGACCCGAGAGCAGGTGTCTAAACATGGATGACTGGGAACGCCACCTCATATTCCCACTCTTTAGTCAGGACAAGGCAGGCACAATCTGCGGGCTCCTGGGTGAGCTACCCAGAGGGGAGAGTTGAAATGGACTCTCCTGAAGATGAGTCCTACTGTGGCTTGGTGGCCTGGGAGACCTTGGAATGTGGAGGTGGCTCAGGGACTCTGCAGGATTCTCCAACCTGAGGTGTTTGACATGGCTCCAACAAGGAAGCTTCCCATGTGGAGACGAGAGAAGTTCTGTTCAGTGCCTCAGGAAAGCCCCATATCCTGTTCTTCGAACCAAAGCCTCTGAGGAGTGACACCTGGACACCAAAGCAAGAGTTGAGATTAGGGCCTAAGTGCCTGTCCGGCTCAACCTTCTATCTCTGTTGACATCTGTGTGCATGCCTTCATGGAGGTAGCAGCTCAGCTTGTGTCCGAAGGCCCCTGTGTGTGCAGGAATGCTCCCGGTAATGGTATGTCCTCGGGCGCCTTGAGGTTTCTCATATTCTGGAGGTGTGTGGCCAAAGGAATGGACAGAGTTTCCCAGGAGAGAGCAGGCAGGGTCCTGTGGTATGGCTCCAGAGGACCCAGCCTAGAGGCTGTGTTTGCCAGGGCTGTGGGGACAGATGTCTGAAAAAGCAAACTTGGCTCAGGTAGGGGCCAAGGTAATGGCAGGCCTGATCTCCAGTCCGAGAGGGGAGATACTCTGGATATCAAAGGAGGGCAAGTGGGAGGCAGTCGCTCAGGCTTTTGTCTCTGGGTGTTGCGTTCACAGTGGGCGTTCACGGTAGGGGGTGCTTCAGGGGCCGAGGAAGAGCCTTCCTCTTGGGGGATTGTCCAAGCTCCCAAGTGTTTGGGTTCATTCTGTGGGAAGGGAAGAGTACTATTTTCTGCCACAGGGGACCCCCCAGGAGAGGGACTTAGAGCACAGCAGTGGGTTTCCTCAACTGGAATACACACCATCTAGTTAGTCCTGGGTGCCTATGGGCATGGCAAGCCACATATGCGGGCTCTTGGTCCAATCACTAGAGGCGTTACTTGAATAAGGTACTCAGGCTGAGGGTCACAATGTGTGTTGTGCCCAAGGCGGCCCTCACACATGGGCGTGGCCTCATGGGCCATGCCGTTTTCTCCTACACTGAAGGTTTGACTCACTGCCAGCAGCAAGGATTCTTGCCATGGGGAAGGAAGGGTTCTGACTAGTGCAACAGGTTCCCCCCTGTGCAGGGATTGGAGATAAGGTCTAGGTTCTGATGACTGAAAACCCAGGTTGGGAATGGATGGTGGCCTAAGGCAGTGGCGGGTCCAATGTGCTGGGTGTGCAGCCAGCTGTGTCGGTGTCTGTTGGAAGGTCTGGGCTCAGGCTATTTGCGACAGAGCATCAGTGTTTAAGGTAGCCTATGCAATTGGGGTGTTGCCGAGGGCCAAGCAGTTTGATCCTCATTTGGGGTTTCTGGGCAGCACCATAGACAAAGTTTTTCTCCTGGGAGGCACGCGGAGTGCTTCATTGTGGCCCCAGAATTCCCAGTAGAAAGGGGTTGTGGGCCAGGAGTGTGAGGACAGAAGTCTAGGAACACAAGCTAAAGTGAGGATTGGAGCCAAGGGCAGAGTAGGCCCACTCTGCAGTGGCTGAATCAAAATCTCCTGCATCTGAAGTCAGGCTGAGGATCAGACGTTGGCTGAGGCTGGAGTATGTGTCCATGATGGCACCTTCATGAAGCGGGGCCCTCATGAGGCCAAGGATATTTTCCCACCCTGAGTTTGGAGGTTGCCCCAAACCACCAGGTTTCCTTCTGTGGGACATTCGAGTCCTGTTGCATGGCTCCAGGACATACCATACGGAAGGACTTGAGAGCACGGTTCGAAGGATGGATCCCTGTACAGCATGCCTCGCATTCCCATTGGCCATTAGCCACAAGATATGTTTGATCTGCTGCCTCTGGCGCACGCTAACCAGGGGGCTGATTTGAAATGGCCTCTCCTGAGGATGCGTCATAATGTGCGTTTGGGTCCATGGAAACCTTGGAATGTGCTGGTTGTTCAGTGGCCCTGCGGAACTCTCCTACCTGAAGGGTTTGATACATCCCCAGTAAGTAAGCTCCCCGTGTGGAGACGAGAGAGGTTTGGTTTGGTGCCTCAGAAAAGCCCCGTGTGCTGGTCTACGAAAACAGACCTCTGAGGACAGACACATGGAAACCAAAGCTAAGGTTCAGATTAGGGCCTGGGGGCCTGTCCATTTCAACCTTCTGTCTCTGGGGACACTGTCTGAGAGTCTAAGTGGAGATAGTTGCTCCACTGGTGTCAGAGAGCCCCTCTTAGTCCAGGGTGGCCTACACTATTGATGGCCTCAGGGGCCTTGGAGCTTTTCCCTAACCTGTAGGGTTGTGGTCAATGGATTGGGCACAATTTCCTTGGAGAGGGCAGGCACAATCTTTCGCTGTGGCTCCAGAGGCCCTAGCCTGGCGGTTGTGTGGGTCCAGGCTGAGGGCACAGAAGTCTGAAAACACAAATTCAGTTTAAGAGTGGCGCCTAGGGTATGGCAGGCCGGATGTACAGCCCGAGAGGGAGCTCCTGGGCCTCTGAAACAAGGGCGAGTGGGAGGCGTTCCTTCAGGCTTTTGTCTCTGGATGTTGTGTCGGAGATAGCCGTGGATTGGAGGGGTGGCCTCAGGGACTGTGGACGAGTATCCCTCTCTGGGGATTTGTCCCAGCTCCGAAGAGTTTGGGGTCATTTTGTGGGAAGGGTGGAGTCGTGTTGTCTGGCTCACGTGTCTCTCCAAGAAAGGGATTCCAGAGCAGAGCCCCAGGTACGGGCGGGGCGACTGGAAAACTCAAACACTGGTGAGGATTGGGTGCATAGGGGCTTGGCAAGCCCCATATGCGGGCTCTTGGCCCAGGCCCTGACAGGCCTTTCTTTGACATGGGGCTCATGCTGAGGGTCAGAGTGTGAATTTGTGCCCAAGCAGCACTCAAGTTTGGGCGTGGCATCAGGGACCAGGAAGGTTTCTCCCACCCTGAAGGTGTGACTCCATGCCAAGAGCAAGCTTTACAGCCACGGGGAGGGAGGAGTTCTGTGTTGTGCTTGCGATACCCAGCTGTGTGGAGAATTGATATAATGTCTAGGTTCAGATATCTGAAAACCAAGGTTAGGAAGAGGTGACGGCATAAGACCATGGCGTGTCCAAAGTGCTGGGTGTGCAGCCAGCTGTCTCCTTGTCTGTCTGGACGTCTGGCTTCAGGCTGTGTCAGACAGAGCATGAGTGCCCAGAGCAGCCTATCCAGTTCGGGTACCGTCGAGGCCCGAGCAGGTTGATCCTCATCTGGGTTTTCTGGAGAGAGCCCCACAGGGAAACGTTTTTCTTCCCTTGGGCAGACCCTGGGCTGGGTTGTGGTTCTGGAGTTCCTAGTCCGGAGGGCTTGTTTGCCAGGAGTGTGAGGAAGGAAGTCTGAAAATACAAGCTAGCGTGAGGTTTGGGACCGATGGCACGGCAGGCCCAATCTGAGAGGCTGAATCGAGATCTCCTGCACTGAGGTCATTTCAACTCTGAGACGTGCCTCAGATTAGAGTTTTTGTCCAGCATGGCCTCTTCCTGAATGGTGTGGGGGCCTCATGAGGCCAGGAATGTTTGCCTACGATGGGATTTGTGAACTACTCCAAACCTCAAGGTTTCCGTCTGCACGAAAGTCGAGTGCTATTGGATGGTTCCAGGAGGCCCCATACGGAAAGACTCGAGAGCAGGTGTCTAAGCATGGATGCCTGGGAACGCCACCTCATATTCCCACTCTTTAGTCAGGAAAAGGCAGGCTCAATCTGCGGGCTCCTGGGTGAGCTACCCAGAGGGGAGAGTTGAAATGGACTCTCCTGAAGATGAGTCCTACTGTGGTTTGGTGGCCTGGGAGACCTTGGAATGTGGAGGTGGCTCAGGGACTCTGCAGGATTCTCCAACCTGAGGTGTTTGACACGGCTCCAACAAGGAAGCTTCCCATGTGGAGTCGAGAGAAGTTCTGTTCAGTGCCTCAGGAAAGCCCCATATCCTGTTCTTCGAACCAAAGCCTCTGAGGAGTGACCCCGGGAAAACAAAGCAAGAGTTGAGATTAGGGCCTGAGTGCCTGTCCGGCTCAACCTTCTATCTCTGTTGACATCTGTGTGCATGCCTTCATGGAGGTAGCAGCTCAGCTTGTGTCTGAAGGCCCCTGTGTGTGCAGGGAGGCTCCCGGTAATGGTATGTCCTCGGGGGCCTTGAGGTTTCTCATATTCTGGAGGTGTGTGGCCAAAGGAATGGACAGAGTTTCCCAGGAGAGAACAGGCATGGTCCTGTGGTATGGCTCCAGAGGACCCAGACTAGAGGCTGTGTTTGCCAGGGCTGTGGGGACAGATGTCTGAAAAAGCAAACTTGGCTCAGGTAGGGGCCAAGGTAATGGCAGGCCTGATCTCCAGTCCGAGAGGGGAGATCCTCTGGATATCAAAGGAGGGCAAGTGGGAGGCAGTCGCTCAGGCTTTTGTCTCTGGGTGTTGCGTTCACAGTGGCCGTTCAGGGTAGGGGTTGCTTCAGGGGCCGAGGAAGAGCCTTCCTCTCGGGGGATTGTCCAAGCTCCCAAGTGTTTGGGTTCATTCTGTGGGAAGGGAAGAGTACTGTTTTCTGCCACAGGGGACCCCCCAGGAGAGGGACTCTAGAGCACAGCAGTGGGTTCCCTCAACTGGAATACACACCATCTAGTTAGTCCTGCGTGCCTATGGGCATGGCAAGCCACATATGCGGGCTCTTGGTCCAATCACTGAGAGGCGTTACTTGAATAAGGTACTCACGCTGAGGGTCACAATGTGTGTTTGTGCCCAAGGCGGCCCTCACACATGGGCGTGGCCTCATGGGACATGCCGTTTTCTCCTACACTGAAGGTTTGACTCACTGCCAGCAGCAAGGTTTCTTGCCATGGGGAAGGAGGGGTTCTGACTTGTGCATCAGGTTCCCCCCTGTGCAGGGATTGGAGATAAGGTCTAGGTTCTGATGACTGAAAACCCAGGTTGGGAATGGATGGTGGCCTAAGGCAGTGGCGGGTCCAATGTGCTGGGTGTGCAGCCAGCTGTGTCGGTGTCTGTTGGAAGGTCTGGGCTCAGGCTATTTGCGACAGAGCATCAGTGTTTAAGGTAGCCTATGCAATTGGGGTGTTGCCGAGGGCCAAGCAGTTTGATCCTCATTTGGGGTTTCTGGGCAGCACCATAGACAAAGTTTTTCTCCTGGGAGGCAGGCGGAGTGCTTCATTGTGGCCCCAGAATTCCCAGAAGGGAGGGTTTGTGGGCAAGGAGTGTGAGGACGGAAGTCTAGGAACACAAGCTAAAGTGAGGATTGGAGCCAAGGGCAGAGCAGGCCCACTAGGCAGAGGCTGAATCAAAATCTCCTGCATCTGAAGTCAGGCTGAGGATCAGACGTTGGCTGAGGCTTGGGTATGTGTCCATGATGGCACCTTCATGAAGCGGGGCCCTCATGAGGCCAAGGATATTTTCCCACCCTGAGTTTGGAGGTTGCCCCAAACCACCAGGTTTCCTTCTGTGGGACATTCGAGTCCTGTTGCATGGCTCCAGGACATACCATACGGAAGGACTTGAGAGCACGGTTCGAAGGATGGATCCCTGTACAGCATGCCTCGCATTCCCATTGGCCATTAGCCACAAGATATGTTTGATCTTCTGCCTCTGGCGCACGCTAACCAGGGGGCTGATTTGAAATGGCCTCTCCTGAGGATGCGTCATAATGTGCGTTTGGGTCCATGGAAACCTTGGAATGTGCTGGTTGTTCAGTGGCCCTGCGGAACTCTCCTACCTGAAGGGTTTGATACATCCCCAGTAAGTAAGCTCCCCGTGTGGAGACGAGAGAGGTTTGGTTTGGTGCCTCAGAAAAGCCCCGTGTGCTGGTCTACGAAAACAGACCTCTGAGGACAGACACATGGAAACCAAAGCTAAGGTTCAGATTAGGGCCTGGGGGCCTGTCCATTTCAACCTTCTGTCTCTGGGGACACTGTCTGAGAGTCTAAGTGGAGATAGTTGCTCCACTGGTGTCAGAGAGCCCCTCTTAGTCCAGGGTGGCCTACACTATTGATGGCCTCAGGGGCCTTGGAGCTTTTCCCTAACCTGTAGGGTTGTGGTCAATGGATTGGGCACAATTTCCTTGGAGAGGGCAGGCACAATCTTTCGCTGTGGCTCCAGAGGCCCTAGCCTGGCGGTTGTGTGGGTCCAGGCTGAGGGCACAGAAGTCTGAAAACACAAATTCAGTTTAAGAGTGGCGCCTAGGGTATGGCAGGCCGGATGTACAGCCCGAGAGGGAGCTCCTGGGCCTCTGAAACAAGGGCGAGTGGGAGGCGTTCCTTCAGGCTTTTGTCTCTGGATGTTGTGTCGGAGATAGCCGTGGATTGGAGGGGTGGCCTCAGGGACTGTGGACGAGTATCCCTCTCTGGGGATTTGTCCCAGCTCCGAAGAGTTTGGGGTCATTTTGTGGGAAGGGTGGAGTCGTGTTGTCTGGCTCACGTGTCTCTCCAAGAAAGGGATTCCAGAGCAGAGCCCCAGGTACGGGCGGGGCGACTGGAAAACTCAAACACTGGTGAGGATTGGGTGCATAGGGGCTTGGCAAGCCCCATATGCGGGCTCTTGGCCCAGGCCCTGACAGGCCTTTCTTTGACATGGGGCTCATGCTGAGGGTCAGAGTGTGAATTTGTGCCCAAGCAGCACTCAAGTTTGGGCGTGGCATCAGGGACCAGGAAGGTTTCTCCCACCCTGAAGGTGTGACTCCATGCCAAGAGCAAGCTTTACAGCCACGGGGAGGGAGGAGTTCTGTGTTGTGCTTGCGATACCCAGCTGTGTGGAGAATTGATATAATGTCTAGGTTCAGATATCTGAAAACCAAGGTTAGGAAGAGGTGACGGCATAAGACCATGGCGTGTCCAAAGTGCTGGGTGTGCAGCCAGCTGTCTCCTTGTCTGTCTGGACGTCTGGCTTCAGGCTGTGTCAGACAGAGCATGAGTGCCCAGAGCAGCCTATCCAGTTCGGGTACCGTCGAGGCCCGAGCAGGTTGATCCTCATCTGGGTTTTCTGGAGAGAGCCCCACAGGGAAACGTTTTTCTTCCCTTGGGCAGACCCTGGGCTGGGTTGTGGTTCTGGAGTTCCTAGTCCGGAGGGCTTGTTTGCCAGGAGTGTGAGGAAGGAAGTCTGAAAATACAAGCTAGCGTGAGGTTTGGGACCGATGGCACGGCAGGCCCAATCTGAGAGGCTGAATCGAGATCTCCTGCACTGAGGTCATTTCAACTCTGAGACGTGCCTCAGATTAGAGTTTTTGTCCAGCATGGCCTCTTCCTGAATGGTGTGGGGGCCTCATGAGGCCAGGAATGTTTGCCTACGATGGGATTTGTGAACTACTCCAAACCTCAAGGTTTCCGTCTGCACGAAAGTCGAGTGCTATTGGATGGTTCCAGGAGGCCCCATACGGAAAGACTCGAGAGCAGGTGTCTAAGCATGGATGCCTGGGAACGCCACCTCATATTCCCACTCTTTAGTCAGGAAAAGGCAGGCTCAATCTGCGGGCTCCTGGGTGAGCTACCCAGAGGGGAGAGTTGAAATGGACTCTCCTGAAGATGAGTCCTACTGTGGTTTGGTGGCCTGGGAGACCTTGGAATGTGGAGGTGGCTCAGGGACTCTGCAGGATTCTCCAACCTGAGGTGTTTGACACGGCTCCAACAAGGAAGCTTCCCATGTGGAGTCGAGAGAAGTTCTGTTCAGTGCCTCAGGAAAGCCCCATATCCTGTTCTTCGAACCAAAGCCTCTGAGGAGTGACCCCGGGAAAACAAAGCAAGAGTTGAGATTAGGGCCTGAGTGCCTGTCCGGCTCAACCTTCTATCTCTGTTGACATCTGTGTGCATGCCTTCATGGAGGTAGCAGCTCAGCTTGTGTCTGAAGGCCCCTGTGTGTGCAGGGAGGCTCCCGGTAATGGTATGTCCTCGGGGGCCTTGAGGTTTCTCATATTCTGGAGGTGTGTGGCCAAAGGAATGGACAGAGTTTCCCAGGAGAGAACAGGCATGGTCCTGTGGTATGGCTCCAGAGGACCCAGACTAGAGGCTGTGTTTGCCAGGGCTGTGGGGACAGATGTCTGAAAAAGCAAACTTGGCTCAGGTAGGGGCCAAGGTAATGGCAGGCCTGATCTCCAGTCCGAGAGGGGAGATCCTCTGGATATCAAAGGAGGGCAAGTGGGAGGCAGTCGCTCAGGCTTTTGTCTCTGGGTGTTGCGTTCACAGTGGCCGTTCAGGGTAGGGGTTGCTTCAGGGGCCGAGGAAGAGCCTTCCTCTCGGGGGATTGTCCAAGCTCCCAAGTGTTTGGGTTCATTCTGTGGGAAGGGAAGAGTACTGTTTTCTGCCACAGGGGACCCCCCAGGAGAGGGACTCTAGAGCACAGCAGTGGGTTCCCTCAACTGGAATACACACCATCTAGTTAGTCCTGCGTGCCTATGGGCATGGCAAGCCACATATGCGGGCTCTTGGTCCAATCACTGAGAGGCGTTACTTGAATAAGGTACTCACGCTGAGGGTCACAATGTGTGTTTGTGCCCAAGGCGGCCCTCACACATGGGCGTGGCCTCATGGGACATGCCGTTTTCTCCTACACTGAAGGTTTGACTCACTGCCAGCAGCAAGGTTTCTTGCCATGGGGAAGGAGGGGTTCTGACTTGTGCATCAGGTTCCCCCCTGTGCAGGGATTGGAGATAAGGTCTAGGTTCTGATGACTGAAAACCCAGGTTGGGAATGGATGGTGGCCTAAGGCAGTGGCGGGTCCAATGTGCTGGGTGTGCAGCCAGCTGTGTCGGTGTCTGTTGGAAGGTCTGGGCTCAGGCTATTTGCGACAGAGCATCAGTGTTTAAGGTAGCCTATGCAATTGGGGTGTTGCCGAGGGCCAAGCAGTTTGATCCTCATTTGGGGTTTCTGGGCAGCACCATAGACAAAGTTTTTCTCCTGGGAGGCAGGCGGAGTGCTTCATTGTGGCCCCAGAATTCCCAGAAGGGAGGGTTTGTGGGCCAGGAGTGTGAGGACGGAAGTCTAGGAACACAAGCTAAAGTGAGGATTGGAGCCAAGGGCAGAGCAGGCCCACTAGGCAGAGGCTGAATCAAAATCTCCTGCATCTGAAGTCAGGCTGAGGATCAGACGTTGGCTGAGGCTTGGGTATGTGTCCATGATGGCACCTTCATGAAGCGGGGGCCTCATGAGGCCAAGGAAGTTTGGAGGTTGCCCCAAACCACCAGGTTTCCTTCTGTGGGACATTCGAGTCCTGTTGTATGGCTCCAGGACATACCATACGGAAGGACTGGAGAGCACGGTTCGAAGGATGGATCCCTGTACAGCATGCCTCGCATTCCCATTGGCATTAGCCACAAGATATGTTTGATCTGCTGCCTCTGGGGCACGCTAACCAGGGGGCTGAGTTGAAATGGCCTCTCCTGAGGATGCGTCATAATGTGCGTTTGGGTCCATGGAAACCTTGTAATGTGCTGGTTGTTCAGTGGCCCTGCGGAACTCTCCTACCTGAAGGGTTTGATACATCCCCAGTAAGTAAGCTGCCCATGTGGAGGCGAGAGAGGTTTGGTTTGGTGCCTCAGAAAACCCCGTGTGCTGGTCTACGAAAACAGAACTCTGAGGACGGACACATGGAAACCAAAGCTAAGGTTCAGATTAGGGCCTGGGGGCCTGTCCATTTCAACCTTCTGTCTCTGGGGACACTGTCTGAGAGTCTAAGTGGAGATAGTTGCTCCACTGGTGTCAGAGAGCCCCTCTTAGTCCAGGGTGGCCTACACTATTGATGGCCTCAGGGGCCTTGGAGCTTTTCCCTAACCTGTAGGGTTGTGGTCAATGGATTGGGCACAATTTCCTTGGAGAGGGCAGGCACAATCTATCGCTGTGGCTCCAGAGGCCCTAGCCTGACGGTTGTGTGGGTCCAGGCTGAGGGCACAGAAGTCTGAAAACACAAACTCAGCTTATGAGTGGCGCCTAGGGTATGGCAGGCCGGATGTACAGCCCGAGAGGGAGCTCCTGGGCCTCTGAAACAAGGGCGAGTGGGAGGCGTTCCTTCAGGCTTTTGTCTCTGGATGTTGTGTCCGAGATAGCCGTGGATTGGAGGGGTGGCCTCAGGGACTGTGGACGAGTATCCCTCTCTGGGGATTTGTCCCAGCTCCCAAGAGTTTGGGGTCATTTTGTGGGAAGGGTGGAGTCGTGTTGTCTGGCTCATTTGTCTCTCCAAGAAAGGGATTCCAGAGCAGAGCCCCAGGTACGGGCGGGGCAACTGGAAAACTCAAACACTGGTGAGAATTGGGTGCATAGGGGCTTGGCAAGCCCCATATGCGGGCTCTTGGCCCAGGCCCTGACAGGCCTTCCTTTGACATGGGGCTCATGCTGAGGGTCAGAGTGTGAATTAGTGCCCAAGCAGCACTCAAGTTTGGGCGTGGCATCAGGGACCAGGAAGGTTTCTCCCTCCCTGAAGGTGTGACTCCATGCCAAGAGCAAGCTTTACAGCCACGGGGAAGGAGGAGTTCTGTGTTGTGATTGCGATACCCAGCTGTGTGGAGAATTGATATAATGTCTAGGTTCAGATATCTGAAAAGCAAGGTTAGGAAGAGGTGAAGGCATAAGACCATGGCGTGTCCGAAGTGCTGGGTGTGCGGCCAGTTGTCTCCTTGTCTGTCTGGACGTCTGGCTTCAGGCTGTGTCAGACAGAGCTTGAGTGCCCAGTGCAGCCCATCCAGTTCGCTACCGTCGAGGCCCGAGCAGGTTGATCCTCATCTGGGTTTTCTGGAGAGAGCTCCACAGGGAAACGTTTTTATTCCCTGGGCAGACCCTGGGCTGGGTTGTGGTTCTGGAGTTCCTAGTCCGGAGGGCTTGTTTGCCAGGAGTGTGAGGAAGGAAGTCTGAAAACACAAGCTAGCGTGAGGTTTGGGACCGATGGCACGGCAGGCCCACTCTGAGAGGCTGAATCGAGATCTCCTGCACTGAGGTCATTTCAACTCTGAGACGTGCCTCAGGCTAGAGTTTTTGTCCAGCATGGCCTCTTCCTGAATGGTGTGGGGGCCTCATGAGGCCAGGAAGGTTTGCCTACGATGGGATTTGTGAACTACTCCAAACCTCAAGGTTTCCTTCTGCACGAAAGTCGAGTGCTATTGGATGGTTCCAGGAGGCCCCATACGGAAAGACTTGAGAGCAGGTGTCTAAGCGTGGATGCCTGGGAACGCCACCTCATATTCCCACTCTTTAGTCAGGAAAAGGCAGGCTCAATCTGCTGTCTCCTGGGTGAGCTACCCAGAGGGGAGAGTTGAAATGGACTCTCCTGAAGATGAGTCCTACTGTGGCTTGGTGGCCTGGGAGACCTTGGAATGTGGAGGTGGCTCAGGGACTCTGCAGGATTCTCCAACCTGAGGTGTTTGACACGGCTCCAACAAGGAAGCTTCCCATGTGGAGACGAGAGAAGTTCTGTTCAGTGCCTCAGGAAAGCCCCATATCCTGTTCTTCGAACCAAAGCCTCTGAGGAGTGACACCTGGAAAACAAAGCAAGAGTTGAGATTAGGGCCTGAGTGCCTTTCCGGCTCAACCTTCTATCTCTGTTGACATCTGTGTGCATGCCTTCATGTAGGTAACAGCTCAGCTTGTGTCTGAAGGCCCCTGTGTGTGCGGGGAGGCTCCCGGTAGTGGTATGTCCTCGGGGGCCTTGAGGTTTCTCATATTCTGGAGGTGTGTGGCCAAAGGAATGGACAGAGTTTCCCAGGAGAGAGCAGGCATGGTCCTGTGGTATGGCTCCAGAGGACCCAGCCTAGAGGCTGTGTTTGCCAGGGCTGTGGGGACAGATGTCTGAAAAAGCAAACTTGGCTCAGGTAGGGGCCAAGGTAATGGCAGGCCTGATCTCCAGTCCGAGAGGGGAGATCCTCTGAATATCAAAGGAGGGCAAGTGGGAGGCAGTCGCTCAGGCTTTTGTCTCTGGGTGTTGCGTTCACAGTGGCCGTTCAGGGTAGGGGTTGCTTCAGGGGCCAAGGAAGAGCCTTCCTCTCGGGGGATTGTCCAAGCTCCCAAGTGTTTGGGTTCATTCTGTGGGAAGGGAAGAGTACTGTTTTCTGCCACAGGGGACCCCCCAGGAGAGGGACTCTAGAGCACAGCAGTGGGTTCCCTCAACTGGAATACACACCATCTAGTTAGTCCTGCGTGCCTATGGGCATGGCAAGCCACATATGCGGGCACTTGGTCCAATCACTGAGAGGCGTTACTTGAATAAGGTACTCACGCTGAGGGTCACAATGTGTGTTTGTGCCCAAGGCGGCCCTCACACATGGGCGTGGCCTCATGGGCCATGCCGTTTTCTCCTACACTGAAGGTTTGACTCACTGCCAGCAGCAAGGTTTCTTGCCATGGGGAAGGAGGGGTTCTGACTTGTGCATCAGGTTCCCCCCTGTGCAGGGATTGGAGATAAGGTCTAGGTTCTGATGACTGAAAACCCAGGTTGGGAATGGATGGTGGCCTAAGGCAGTGGCGGGTCCAATGTGCTGGATGTGCAGCCAGCTGTGTCGGTGTCTGTTGGAAGGTCTGGGCTCAGGCTATTTGCGACAGAGCATCAGTGTTTAAGGTAGCCTATGCAATTGGGGTGTTGCCGAGGGCCAAGCAGTTTGATCCTCATTTGGGGTTTCTGGGCAGCATCATAGACAAAGTTTTTCTCCTGGGAGGCAGGCGGAGTGCTTCATTGTGGCCCCAGAATTCCCAGAAGGGAGGGTTTGTGGGCCAGGCGAATGAGGACGGAAGTCTAGGAACACAAGCTAAAGTGAGGATTGGAGCCAAGGGCAGAGCAGGTCCACTAGGCAGAGGCTGAATCAAAATCTCCTGCATCTGAAGTCAGGCTGAGGATCAGACGTTGGCTGAGGCTGGAGTATGTGTCCATGATGGCACCTTCATGAAGCGGGGGCCTCATGAGGCCAAGGAAGTTTTCCCACGCTGAGATTGGAGGTTGCCCCAAACCACCAGGTTTCCTTCTGTGGGACATTCGAGTCCTGTTGTATGGCTCCAGGACATACCATACGG